>NW_027498101.1:0-41594 GCF_021521415.1 Bidens hawaiensis
ACTTACCGGGTGTCACATTTTCCCCCCGTTAAGAGAATTTCGTCCCGAAATTTAGGAGACGTCGCTGGCAGAAGCCATGTTCTGAAAGAGGTGTGGGTATTTCTTGCGTATTTGATCTTCTCTTTCCCAAGTGAATTCAGGCCCACGCCTTGAGTTCCATTGAACCTTTACTAACTTGATTCTGCTTCTGCGTAACTTTTGTTCTTTCCAATCGTTTACTGCTATAGGTTCTTCTACGAAGTGCAGTTGTTTGTCGATGTGAATCTCGTCCAACGGCAAAATCAACGTTTCGTCAGATAAGCACTTTTTGAGGTTGGACACATGAAACGTATCATGAACTCCACTGAGTTCGGCGGGTAGACGGAGTTTATATGCAACCGGACCGATCCTTTCCACGATCTCAAATGGTCCAATGTAGCGCGGATTCAACTTTCCTCGCTTGCCGAAACGGGGGACTCCTTTCCATGGAGAGACTTTCAAAAGTACTTTATCCCCTACTAGAAACTCCAACGGTTTTCTTCGCACATCTGCGTAGTTCTTCTGTCTGTCGCGCGCTGTCTTAAGGCGATCCCGTATCTGAAAAATCTTGTCTGTTGTTTCTAGGATCAATTCTGGACCAGTCATTTGCTTGTCACCCACTTCAGCCCAGCACAGCGGGGATCTACACTTGCGCCCATACAAAGCTTCAAACGGCGCAGCCTTGAGGCTTGTGTGATAACTGTTGTTGTAAGAAAATTCAACCAATGGGAGATGAGTATCCCAGCTACCTCCGAAATCGATTGCGCACAGCGCGCAGCATATCTTCCAATGTCTGGATTGTTCGCATCGCTTTGTCCATCCGTTTGGGGATGATAAGCCCGTACTCATGTCAAGACGAGTACCTAAAGCCCCTTGTAACGATCTCCAAAACCTTGAGGTGAACCGACTATCTCTATCAGAAATGATGGACACTGGGACTCCATGTTTTGAAACTACTTCTCGAATATACAATCGGGCTAACTTTTCCATCTTATCGGTTTCCTTGATCGGCAGGAAGTGCGCTGACTTAGTTAGCCGATCTACAATAACCCAGATCTTGTCGTAACCCCCCAGGTGTCCTTGGCAGTTTGGTGATGAAGTCCATAGAGATTTGTTCCCACTTCCACATGGGAATTTCTGGCTGTTGAAGCAACCCCTGATGGTTTCTGGTATTCAGCCTTTACCTTCGAACACGTCAGGCACTTACTGACATACATCGCGATGGCGCCCTTCAGATTGGGCCACCAATACAGCGCTTTAACATCTTGGTACATCTTGTCTGCGCCAGGATGTACGGAATACCGCGTCTTGTGAGCTTCGTTTAATACTTGCTCGCGCAATCCTCCCTTGAGAGGGACCCATATGCGGTTAGCAAAATATCGAGTGTCGTTTTCCTTGATCTCCAAATTCTTAATCATACCCCCAAGGGATTCGTTTTTAACAAACTCTGGTTTCAAGGCTTCTTGTTGAGCGTCTCGGATGCGGGTAGAGAGATCTGCGCGAATGGTCAACCTTAGAGCCTTGACTCGTAGTGTTTTTATTCGCTCCTTCCTACTTAGCGCGTCTGCTACCACACTTCGCCTTTCCAGGGTGGTACTTAATTTCACAATCATAATCATTCAACAATTCAACCCATCTTCGTTGCCTCATGTTTAAATCCTTTTGATCAAATATATGTTGAAGGCTCTTGTGATCCGTAAAGATTATACACTTTGTACCATAGAGGTAATGGCGCCAAATCTTTAGCGCGAAGACAACCGCTCCAAGTTCCAGGTCATGCGTTGTGTAGTTCTTTTCATTGGTCTTGAGTTGGCGCGAGGCATACGCTATGACTTTGTCTCGCTGCATAAGGGACACATCCGAGTCCCTGATGTGAAGCGTCGCAGTAAACGACGATGTCATCCGTCCCCTCGGGCAGAGACAAAATTGGCGCACTACATAACTTCTGTTTCAACATTTGAAACGCCGCTTCCTGATTTTCGCCCCAAACAAACTTCTTGTCTTTCTGAGTTAGCGCGGTCAGAGGTAGAGCTATCTTGGAGAAGTTCTCAATGAAGCGTCGATAGTAGCCAGCTAGTCCTAGGAATTGCCTCACCTCAGTCGGGGTTTTTGGGCGCTTCCCAGTTTTCGATGGCCTTGACTTTGGAAGCATCAACGTGTATTCCTTTCTCGTTTACAACGTGACCGAGAAAGTGAACTTCTCTAAGCCAAAACTCACACTTGGAAAACTTCGCATACAACTTTTCTTTCTTCAACAATTCCAAAATCAATCTCAGGTGTTGCTCATGCTCGGCCTTGGTCCGAGAGTAAATCAGAATATCATCTATAAACACAATCACAAACTTGTCCAAGTATGGTTTGCACACGCGGTTCATCAGATCCATGAATACAGCCGGCGCATTAGTTAGCCCGAAAGGCATCACTAAGAACTCATAATGGCCGTATCTAGTTCGGAAGGCTGTTTTCGGCACATCTTCCTCATGGACCCTAAGTTGGCGGTATCCTGACCGTAGATCTATCTTCGAATAATAACTAGATCCCTGCAACTGGTCAAATAAGTCGTCAATCCTCGGTAAGGGGTACCGATTCTTGACTGTCAGCTTGTTCAGCTCCCTGTAGTCAATACACATCCGGAAGGAACCATCCTTCTTCTTAACAAACAGTACTGGAGCTCCCCAAGGTGAGAAGCTTGGGCGTATGAAACCCTTATCCAATAGTTCCTGTAGCTGATTGGATAGCTCTTGCATCTCAGATGGAGCTAGTCGATAAGGCGCTCGAGCTACTGGCGCAGCTCCTGGGATTAAATCAATACGAAACTCGACTTGTCGCGGCGGCGGAAATCCGGGCAAATCTTCAGGAAAAACTTCTGGAAATTCGCGCACCACTGGTAAGTCTTCAATTCTTCGCTCATCTCCTTTCTTCTCTACTACATGCGCCAAGAAGGCGTAGCACCCTTTCCTTAGGCACTTGCGCGCCTTTAGGCACGAAATCAGTTTCGTCGCAACTCCCCTTCTTTCCCCTTGAATGGCCAAGGCTTACAGGCCATAAATGTCTTGTAGGAGCATCCTTTGTCCAAAGCTCCTGATTCGGGTTCTGGGGTCTCGTTCTCCTGACGACCCTGACTAGATTCGGCCTTGCTGGCCTCATGTGTCGCGATCGCCTGCGCGATTATTTCCGCGAGTTCCTCGGGTGTCATGGTAATTCCCTTGGCTCTAGTTGGAGGCATTCTCGCTTTAAAAGAGAATGAAAATATATCAAACTTAGCGCATGTACTCTGAGCACATAATATTCTTATCTTTATTCACTAGACACTGTGTGACCCGTGTTTCTAAGTGTGTGTGTGGTTTTTCTTTTGAAAATATTTCTTTGAAAAATACTTCATGCGATTCCCCGACGGTTATAGTCTAGGTTAAAACTTCTTTTCCTAGTTCGCTATAACCAGTGCTCTGATACCAATCTGTCACACCCGGCCCCTGAACGGCGAAAACAGCCGGGCACGCGCGAGTGGGGATTGATAATTAAGCACGGGCCATTGCAAACAAAGTAAGATTTTCATTGCGCATGAAATGTTTAATACAAATACATTACATTGTCCAAAAATTCCATAAAAACATCCAAGTATAAAAAACTGTTGAAGATTTCCACGCCATATCCCTTGCGCGGCGGGAACAACCACGCGCATCGAAGGGATAGAACTAAAATCTTCCAAAAAGCTAGTTTTAGATGTTCAGCGTGAGGTGCTCTAAGTGTGACTCCATGCGCTACCTAGTTATCTCCTGAAAGACACGTAAAACATTTGAATCAGTATAAACTGAGTGAGTTCACAAGTTTTAGTAACTTGATAAATCGCATTGCATCATAGTCTTGATAAAAATCATATTGAAACACATTTCTGATTTCGTGTCTAAACATATGCTTGATAATCCGTATGAAAACATAGATCTGACAACATATTTCTGATAGATCCGTTCCGCGGGTTACGCGCGAACGTTTCTGGAAAACGTGCTCGTCCATGCAAAGTGGCGCTGCCACTACGAGCTAAATAATGTAATGCCGTCCCGCGGGTTACGCGTGGACATTTCTGAAAAACCGTGCTCGTCTATGCAAAGAGGCGCTGCCCCTACGAGCTAATCAATACTTCCGTCCCGCGGGTTACGCGCGGACGTTGTGCCGGAAAACAAGGCGCTCTTCCATGCAAAGAGGTGCGACCCCTACGAGCGGGCTCAAACCCATAGTCCTGCCCCATGACCATACTAGGCACTCGTCCATGCAAAGAAGTGCGACCCCTACGAGTGGGTTGATCAAACCAGCAGCTCCCTACCCTTAGAGTTCCAATGGTTCAGTGATCACTTACTCGAATTCCGGCGCACATATATCGTAAACCATAGATAACCGTTTGCATTGCTCATCATGAAACATAATTTAAAACACAATCGTTTGCATAACTTGTAAGTATACCATGATAAATCGTAATTTAAGTACGTGTCCCTCGCCCGAAAAACAGTTTAAAAAACATTGAAAATAGTGAAAATAGGGGCTGTGAGACTCACCTGTGGTTCTTGTTAAGGGATTAATCGAGATTCGGGTTTTCTTGGTGTTGGCCTTTGAATTGAAGGTCTAGAATACGATTAAATAACAAGTAGTATATAAGAAATAGGAGAATATAAGGGTTGGAAAGTAGATCTCAAGGTTATAATCTCGGCTTACCTAGTAACAGCATCGGAAATGAAAACAACGGATGCTTGGGAGATGATCAGTGCAAGTTTGCAGTTCTTAAGAGAGAAGTTTGAAGTGTGTTTTGGGTGATAATTTAGATTACCTATTTATAGGCAAACTCAAGGGAACACAATCCCTTGCTTTAGGGGATTGTAATCTTTTCATATCTAGGTGTAATGATGATAAAGTATGGAAATTATTATTATTTATTTAAAAGTGAAGGAGTGGATAAAAGATTTTGATTTGATTTGGACAGGACATGCAGGTCTGTGGTTGGTGAGAGTAGGGTGGCTGGCAGTTGACTTTTCATGCTACAGTATGCTTTTTCAGGTGCTTTTGTCAGTGTACAGTTAAAAAGTAGAAATTTCTGAAACACGCAACTGTTTCCTTTTGGGCGGGAATAATCTCCTCACATCTGGAGAATAGACTAAGTGTTCTGCGCGTATAACTTTGTGCGCATAGCTTTCTGCGTGAAGGACATTTCTTTGCTGCGGGTAAGTGCGTAACCTTCTCGCAGTTAGGGACATTGAGTTTCATTTGTAGATTCTCCAGGTGGTCTTGGTATTTCAACATAGTGATCAGTTATGTTGAAGTCAATTCCATCTTGGAGCTTCAGACAAACTAGCTCTCAATGTTCCCCGCCATGCGGGGAGGTTAGTTCCCTTTCCGCATGCGCATAAACGTTTTGGGATGCACCCCGCCTTAGCATCATGCGGGACGGTAATCCCATTAGATAACATAAAGTTAAGTTATATGAAAACATAAAGCCAAGACATTCGCGCATGGCGCATATAACATATGCCCCACGCTGGTTCTTACATGGCGCGCTCGCGCAGGGTGCACATAACAAATACCCGCGCTGATTCTAACATAGCGCCGCTCGCGCAAGGCGCACATAACATGCCCGCGCTGACTAACATAGCGCGCCTCAGCGCAGGGCGCACATAACATGCCCGCTGCTGACTAACATAGCGCGCATAATATTCACAATCACCTAATTATTAGGTTGATTACTTAGTTTATAGGATTGGGAAATTAACGGGTGTCACAGGTGAATTGATGCAAGTGTGCTAATAGAAAGTAAAGTCGCTTAATAGGCTGGTTTTAGTTTGTATCACCTAGTTGTAAACAAAGTTATATTGATGTAAAATATTGTAAACTAGTTTGTATTGTTTTTTATAAGCAATGTGGTTGATATCAGAGGTGTCTGTTACATTTCCGTTTTATGCTTCCACAAACCGCTTAACGGGGTGTGACAGCAACCCTTTTAACCCTTTTGTTTTCTCTTTTCTATCTTCTCTAGGGTCTCTTCTATATCAATTGTCTCCCCCTCTTCACTAGCATCTCCTGTTCCAACCTCTTCTTCATATTCTTCATTAATCATCTGTATGGCATTTGATGTTCCCCAATCCAGCCTCTTCCTCATTGGCCCCCATCATAGTGTTCATTAATAAGCTTTAGAGCATCTGTTTCATCAATAATATTCTCCCCCCCCTATTTTGGTGCATCTGAGGTTATCTCAACCTTAGCCTGCTCCAGGGTTTGAATCCTGCGTAAGGCTTGTTGCAGAGCATACTCTAGGTCCATATTCCTCTGTTCCAGAAATGCATTCTTCTCTTTTAGCATGACATTTTCAAATTCCAAACTAGCATTCTCAGAGATGAGGGTATAGACATTTGGGCTTGAGGTTGGTGTTTCTTGAGTGGGTTGAAATTCTGGATCAGAAAATGGTGCAGGTGAAGAAGATTCAGGGGAAGGCACAGTGTATGGTGTAGTTATATCTTGAATGGGTTAGGAGATGGGAGTAGGTGCAGATTGAATAGGTTACTGTAAAGGTGAAATAGGTGGTGTAAGAGTAGAACTTTCTTGGGTAGGTTGGATAAGTGGTGATGTAGGTGGTGTAGGAAATGTAGTATCACACCCCGACTAGCACAATGCGGAAGCGTAAAACGGGAATGTAACAGACACCTCTAGTATCAACACATTGTTTATAAAGAAACATTACAAACTAATTTATAATACATTACATTTCTTTGTTCTATCATTGTTTTACAGTCTAGGTGATACAAACAAAAATAGTTCGTTAACTATACATTCTTACTAATAACGCCCTTGCTTCTATTCACAGAGCATCAACCACACACTTCAGGCAAGTAACAGATCACCCAATCATTCCAATTTAGGTACACCTGAAAAGCAGTTTAAAACAGGTCAACTACTAGAGTTTGTGAGTTTCACGAGTTTCAAGAAAACAGTAATGAGTGTTCACAAGTCAACACTTGTAATCATGAAATAAGTATGTATGTATGTAAATGATGTATGTGATGTAATTATGCTAAGCTACAGTGAAGCCTGGACTGTTCGTGCTGCGTGCCTCCATTTCCCACGCTCAATCAACCACTGTGGCCCTTTTCCGCCCACGACATGCCCCGGTAGCTATGTCTAACACTACATAGCTGGTTCGTAAAAAACATGGACATGTGCAAACGGGATAATGTCTCAGCAAACCGTGCTGGCCTCTCCTGGGTTTGTCAAACCAATAGTACTATTCACAAGCCACCGGCTCGAAGTTAATCACTGTGATCGTGGGGACTTTCGTGTGTTAGCACTTAGATAATTCACATCATCACATGTTTCAGATAAGTATATAGATATAAGCAAACATGCTTTTCACCCCGAAAGTTCGTAAAACTGCTTAAAGAGTGGGGTCATGAAACTCACGGTTTAGTAGATATTCGGTATTGTATCAGCTCGTGGTTTGTTCGGTCCGCTATCAGTAGTTCCTATAATCAATATTATAATAATATTAATATTTTAATATTATTATAATCTCAATACTAAGCTGGGCTGTATAACTAATCTGGGTGTAGCTGGAACGCCCAGAAAGTGACAATAGGCTTAGGTTGTTATGTTGTTCAATGTCTAATACTTAAAACCGAATTTGGCTCAGATTCCCGTTTTCCCAGTTGGGCCAAGTTGTTCGTTTACGCGTTCAGAAAACAGTTATGGGAAAATAAGCTTGGGTAAATGTATTGGTTAATAAAATGATTAAGTTATAAAGAAAGATCACATACTGGGGTCCCCGGATTAGCCACGGGGCCTGTTTCCGTTTATTCAGTTTGATTTAAGAAGAAACGTGCACAATCCACACCGGATTGTCCAGGTTTCTTATAGAAAAGTTCATTTTCACTTAATTAGTCCAAAAATATGATTTTTGATCACTCTTAGTGTTTTGATATTCCCGCAGAATCGCTAGTCGCAAACTTGCCGGTTTTTATAAAAACTGAATTTGTTTAATATTCAATTTAGCATAATTAATTAACAGTTAATCATTAAATTATGAAAATTTAACCACTTATCAATTAAAATATGTAAATTTTTATAAAAATATTTCTGGAATTTATATACTGATTTATTAATTTATAAAAATTCATTTTATCAGCTATATTTCGGCTGAAAATCGTCCGTTTACCCCCAAAAAATTTCCAAAAATTCCACAAAAATTCCTGAATGCTCAATTCATGTCCCAAAACAATCTGTATCAATTCCAGAATATAAAAAGCTCGTGCAATATTCTTTTCGGTCCAAATTCGCTATAAAAATTCACACTAACGCAAATAAAAAAAAAACACCTTTGAACTTCTCCAAATGATCCCAAAATTCATATGTGATCAAAATACATCAAATCTGAGTTCCCAGAAAATTTTCATAATTTTTGAAGTATTTTACCTTTTTTTCCCAAATAAACATCCCAATTCGGTAATAAATTCGCCAAATATTCTCGGATGGTTGAAAAATTACCAAATTTAAACAGGGACTCATTGACAATGGTCCCTGATGTCCCTGCAAAATTTGAAGTCCTAAAAAATATGAACATCACAACCTTAACCTAAATAGCCCGTAAGCGAGTGTTTCGGCATTACCTTAGCGGGTTTGGCTCGTTTCCGACCTTTTAATCAAGTTTTTCAGGTTCTTGTGCTTCTAAGCAAGCTAGGTACAAGTCCTATATCACAAACCAAGCAATTTTTCATCAACATAACAGCCCATAACTTAGGGTTTCGGCTAGTGCACAAAAACGAACTTTTGAACCGTAAAAACGTCGTTTCAACCCTTTAATCCGTGTTTATGGCCAAAAAAAAACTATCAAAACAGGTTCCTTACCATGTGTATGATCAAAACATGTTTATGGACCATTTTTAGGATTTTTACACGGTTAGGAATGATTTTTAGTAACCAAGACATGTTTTTATAGTATTAAACAAGTTTAAACAAGTAAAAAGCTACTTATTTAAGCTCCTTACCTTAGGTTTTCTTGCTGTTTTTTTGGCTGGAGAAGAAGTTGTATCCAGAATTTTCAAGGAAATGATGTTAAAATATCTTGTATCTAGTTTATTTGTGAAAGAACTAAAAGGGGGGGTTGCTGTTGCGATCGGAATTTATATGGGCCCACCTTGGGCCCATTTTGGCCCAAGTTTCTGATTTCTCAAGCCCAACACACGAAAATCCCGGTCAAATTCAGTTCGGCGTTCGGTTTTTGGCGCGAAAAACTTATCGGGTGCGTTAAACAACACGAAAACAAGTGTTTTTCGGCTAGTTTTGAGTAAAATTATAAAAACATACTATATGTTTGTAAAAATCAAAAATATTTTCACAGATCACTTAAAACATTTCAAATAAGTGTTTGGTAAGTCTTTTTCGGCTTAACGGATGATACAATGCTTGGTTTATAACTATGTTTCGCGTTTAAATCTATAGCGGGTGGTTAAACGAGCATGTTTTCGTTTAACTTGTTTGCTATCAAACTAAGACCATATTTCTAATAGTTTAGCTTGTATAGATCGTATATCACTTATAGATGGCCCCCCGAGATATTTGGGTCATAACCCGACCCGTTCGGTTAATCGTTCGTTTGTTACGCAAAAGGCGTTTATTTGCTTAATCGGTAAATACGTACTGAGGTGTACCTTGTTTTGGCTCAAATGTCACATGTAGTGTCTTGAATATGTTCATGGCTCGAATGGGCAGGCTTAGTGGTGACAGGGGATGAGGGAACTTTTCATGTGCTGGCCAAATCCATGAGAGGATGTGTCAGTTGTGCCTTCAATAAGATCATGTGATTCTGGTGGTGTAAACCTCTGTATAGTGTCTGTCACATTGGTCACAATGGTGGCAACAAATGCATCATCATCAGTCTGTTCAGTTGCCATCCCACTGTACTCTACAGCTGGTTCTTCCATAATGTATGCTGCATCGACAATTTGGGGCTATAACAGGCTCATCGATCTCAAGTTCTGCATGTGGTTCAACAATAGCAAGTTCATTATCAGCACCTTCATCATGCTCATCAGCATTGTCATCTGAGCTATCATCACTCTCATCATCCTCATCATCATCAGATTCATCTGTTTGTTCAGGGGATGGAGGAACCTCCATAACTGCAATATTTGGATCAAGAAACCAAGGTAGGATATCCCATTCAGCATTCTCATTAAATTGACTCCTTGCCCCTTTGATTCCCTGTAAATATTGGGATCCTGTAGCCTTAAAGGTTCACCTGCTAAGTTCAGCCCTTGCAAGGATCGATTTATCAAAATTTGCAGAACTCTTGGATACATCAGAAATTTTGATGTACTTCCTTTTCAGCATTTGCAACTAATCCATTGAATATGAATCTTGAAAAATTGAATGGTTGTCTAAATGAAATTGGCACTGTCATAGATGCAAGTTCTCTGCTCAATAACGTCCATGTCCCTCTTCTTGGAAATAGGGACTAAATAACATGGTGGATCAGGAATCTGTATATCAAAGGAAAACTCCCTTTTTGAAACTGGCCTTCATGTACATTCCCTTGATAACCAAGCAACTCCTGGAATACCCTCAAAAGTCGTTGAGTAGAGTATAGAGGCTGCACTTGATGATTGTCATGGAGCTGCAGTGCTTCTCTAATGGATGCCTCTGTTATTTCAATATCTTGATTCAACACGGATGCTTCGACATATGTAGCAGAGCCCCAGAAATCGGTGATATAATATCTGTATATGGTGGGACTCTCTGTCAGTGCCACTCGGAGGTTGGAGTTGTTGAGAGAGTTAATGATGAACTCTAACTCTCTATTTTCATTATCTACTTCCAACTGGGCGCACATGTTATGTTTGGGTTCGAACTTCATGGCCATCAGTTCTGTAATAACAAAAAATAATCAACACCCATAAAAACAGAATCAATAGCGGCAAGTAGTCAAGGAAGAAAATCGTCTTCAATAACCTGTTCCGTAGTAGTTTGCGAACATACACAAATCAAACAAACAGTTAGTGAGTCATTCAATAGAAACCCTAATTCATACTCGGAGACACGATGATGATAATCGATATCTTACCAAGGTCGAAACAGAGCTAATGGCTACCATCGAACAATAATTAAGCACAAACGAGGGATTTCGAGCAGTTGGAGACGCACGAGCAAGGAGGTAGTAAGAGTTTAGGTTGAGAGAGGGAAATTAAAATGTTTGGAAAATTTTCTAAGTCCCCCTTTTATACCTAACGTTTGCACAGTACAACATAGATTTGTCGTCTAGTGCACGCCAGATGTCATTTAATATGAATTTGAAATTTAATGTACCTCCCTTGCTCGAGCATACATCCAAAAGTATCTGGCTTGAAGTATACTCGAAAGTTCTATTTCAAGCATGATCGATTGTATTGTTACTTAAACTTGGTTATCTAACATGTTTCATTTAAATGTGTGCTCGAGACTATGTATGCTCGAGAGAAGACTTAGCATATTTATCAGTTGATTCCAGGTTTGCTCGAGATAGACCTGTGCTCGAATATTTGCCTTAACTAAATTTTTTCATCAACTTTCACACAAAAATATTCATTTATGCTCGTTTGCAAGAGATCATACTTGAAAATACTTAGAAAAATATTCAGTCAGCTTAACCTATTCGAGTTCAACCTTTATGCTCGAAAACATAACAAACATCTCACGTGCTCGGAGTACCTAGAAACATATTCAATCACTCAACCGCACTCGAAGCATATCCATATTGTCAACTCTACTCGAACATACTTAGAGAAATATTCAATGGTTACCTATGCTCGTAGAGTCAAACCTAAGTGACTAGCCAACGAACTACTAAGCAGAATCTAACACTCCAATGTTGTGCTTATTCTCCAATCTTAAACATCTAGCATACTCTCATGCTCAACAGCACTTAGAAAGATCTATCATGACTTAGCTTGTGCTCGAACTAAAAACATACTCGAAAGAGACAACCCAAGCTCGAGAACACTTTGAAAAAAATTCATCAAGACAAAACTTGTGCTAGATATATACACATGCTCAAAAACACTTAGAGAAATATATCAAGACAAAATCTGTGCTCGAAACATACACATGTGAAGAAACAAAAATTGGTGCTCGAATTACTTAGAGAAACCCACAACACATAATTTTGTGCTCGAGAATCATGATTTGTGCTCGAATCACTTAGAAAACATTTCACTATATATCATTGTGCTCGAAGAGCAACAATTTGTCAATATCAGGCACAGAAGCATGCTCGAAACACTTAGAGAACACATTTATCAGATAGAACATACTCAAAAACAGTTTTGTCAGAGCAGACCACACTTTGTCAAGTAAATCATGTCTGTATTGTTAACAAACATTATCACATACCAAAACATCATGCTTAAACCTTCAAAACTCATTGAGAGTAATCTTTAGACACTGACTTGACATAAGCATTTTGTTTAAGGTGAACTAAGTGATCAGATTTCAATTAATATGCAAACCATTTTATAGAAAGATCTTAACATGGGATTATACTGTTTAATTACATTCACAGCACTTCATGGTTGGCATCATTTTGAACTAGTTCAGGTTGACACTATAGATGAACTTTTCATGATTGTCATTGTTTTCAATGATATTTTTAGGGTTCAATTATGCAAATGTTTGTATGGTCAACACTTTAGATCTAGTTAGTCCCTAATATCTTCTCAAGGTTTATTTAGCTTTCTCCAAGTCACCCCAATTTGACTTCAACCCCCTATTGCATTGGTTAAAATATTTTTTGTGTATTTGACCAGTTTATTTTAAATACAGACTTTAAGGTTAAACGTTGGACTTACATGCCATCCGGACTTACATGCCTTACATTCAGGGTGTTTAAGACTTATTTGAATGCCCCACCCTTGTAATTCCCTTGGGGCCCCTTTAAGTGTGAATAGTTTTATTAATACATAATTTTCATAAGTAGCATATTAATAATAATTTTTTTTAAATATATTGTATAGTAGCATATATTTCTTGTTGCTCAAACATTTAGATAAAAGTTTTGGTAACGAATACAACAACAGGCTTATGTATGACTGGATAATTACCTTTCTGCCCTCCATTTGGAGAGATGTGTAAGAGAAAAATATTGATTTTCAAATGTATCCCCACCTCAAACTTAGCAGTTTCGTTATGTTTATATCACTTGGACAGTTACTTACCATAGAAAGTTATCAAACAATGTTAATGACTGAATTTTTGTCTTTTAAGCCTATAATCAATGTGTTAGATTAATCAAACAGTTTTCAATCATTTCCCAAAGGTTGGATACTATTTCTATCACAAAAACTTTTCAAGCTTCTATAAAGCTAGCAATTGAATAATATTATCATTTCTCCTAATGAGTTCACCAAAAGAACAGTTTACTTAGTCAAAAATTATTTAATTGTTCCAAAAATTATTTCTTAAGATAATTCATTTTTGATTTTTAATTTGAAAATAGTTTTGTCCTTTAAGATGTTTTGACTTGGAAACTCTTCACAAACTTTCAAAGCACATAACACACAGTCACATTCATTCAGAATGAATGATTTGTTCATGTAAGAACACTCATTCCATTTGAATCAAGTCTATCTTGCATTTAACATTTCAAAGCAACCTGATTCAATCATTTCAACATTCAGACTGAAATATATGCATGTCTATAGCAAAAGATAGCTAGTGATCTCACTTACAGCATCATTAAACCTTCACCTAATTATTCTATAAGCAAGCACACACATTAGACACACAAAAACATAATCAGTAAGCATGTGTCACACAGTCAAACAAATATAAGGTGATCATTCAGCAGATTGTCATTTTGAGTGTAACACCTAATTACGCAAACAAAAATAGTGAGTCATTAGCAGATAGTCAATTAGCAACTCACTTAAACATATTTCATCAATTAGACTTCATCAGCATTAATCATTTCAAGGCATTTTAATAGAAAATGAAACTTGGTTTTGTGTAAGGGTTTGGTGAATAAATTAGCCAAATTGTCAGTTGTATTTATGCTTTTCATTTATGTTAGCCCTTTTTCATTGCAGTCTCTAATGAAATGTTGCCTAATTTCTATATGCTTAGTTTTTGAATATTGGACTAGGTTTTTAACTATGAACATTGCAACAGTGTTATCAATGTAAATAGGAGTCAGTAAGAAATTCAGACCATACTCCAGAAGTTGGTTTTGGATCCATAGAACCTGTGCACAGTAGGCAGATACAACAATGTACTCAGCTTCAGTAGTTGCGATGGACACCGTGGTCTGCTTCTTGCATTGCCATGACACCAGCCTATTCCCTAAGAATTGGCATCCTCCTGAGGTAGACTTCCTGCTCATATTGCAGCCATCATAGTCACTATCAGTAAAAGCAGTCAGGTCAAAGGAGCTGTTCTTTGGATACCAGATTCCCAAGTCTGGTTTTCCTTTCAAGTATCTGAAAATCCTCTTCACAGCTAACATGTGAGACACCTTGGGGTTTGCTTGAAATCTTGAACAAACACAAACTGCATACATGATATCTGGCCTTGAAGCTGTTAGATACATCAATGATCCGATCTTGGCACTATACTCATGTTGATCAAGAGGCTCCCCCTTTTCATCTGCTACCATTTTCTCATGTGTGTCCATTGAAGTGGACACTATCTTGTAGTCTTGGCACTTGAATTTTTTTAGCATTTCTTGAACATATTTGGATTGATTTATGAAGATACCATCTGCCTTCTGCTATACTTACAATCCAAGGAAGAAGTTCATTTCTCCTATAGAACTCATTTTGTATTTTGACTTCATCACTTGTTCAAAGTCCTTACATATTTGTTCATTTGTTGAACCAAATATGATGTCATCAACATACACTTGTACAAGTAGTAGATCTTTCTTCCATCTTTTGTAAAACAGTGTCTTGTCAATAGCTCCACGGCAGAAACCATTATCCAACAGGTGATTTGATAGCTCATCATACCAAACTCTAGGAGCTTGATGTAGTCCATACAGTGCTTTACTCAGCTTGTATTGCTTGTTTGGATGAATTGGATCTTCAAATCCTGGTGGTTGAGAAACATAAACTTCTTCATCAATCTTCCCATTTAGAAATGCAGACTTGACATCCAATTGATAGACTTTGATATTCATGGATGATGCATATGCTAAGAAGATTTTGATAGCTTCTAATCTTGCAACAGGAGCAAAGACTTCTTAAAAGTCTACTCCCTATTCTTGTACGCACCCTAGAGCCACCAGCCTAGCTTTGTTCTTGATAACTATCCCTCATTCATCCTTTTTGTTCCTGAACTTGGTGCCAATTGCAAATTTTCCTTCGGGTTTGTCAACCAAATCCCAGACATGTAAGTCCCTGAATTGAGCTAACTCCTCCTGCATAACTTCCACCTAGCTGTTGTCTTTTAAGGCTTGATTGATGTTCTTTGGCTCAACTTTGGATAGAAAACAAGCATACAGACATATGTTTGCCCTTTTAGAAGAACTTCTTGTCACTCTTTCATGTAAGTCACCAATAATATTTTTTGCGGGATGATTTCTTTCAATAGAGGTAGTCTAAACAAATTGATTTGCTGTTACTTCTGATTTAAGATTTGTCATATTCACATCAGAAGTTTCATTCTGAGGTTCTTCTTCGGATTCAGGAGACACTTGATTTATTGTATTTGCAGATGTGGAAGTTTCATTACTTCCAATCTGAAGAGAATCAAACAATGACTGGAATCTGTCCTCAAATCTGTCTGTCTCTTCAGGTTGACTCTGCTGTTGACTTTGCATTGGTTCACTTTCCATTTCACTTGGACCTTTATTGGATACTTCAATTGCAGCTTCTTGGTCACTGATCTACATCTCATTTGGTCTGCTATTGCTCCTTTCAAAGGTGAATCCTCTCTCTCCTGATGCAACAGATGACCACTGCTTGTCCAGATCAATCTGCTTTTGATTTCCTTTCTCTTCAATACTTATTCTGAACATGTTGTTATCCATGTCTTCATAGTAGATCTTGAATTATTTAATTATCTTTTCCAGATCAAATAAACACTTGGGTCCTTCTACATTATTAAAGTGATTTTCATTGAAGATTATATCTGAGGACTCAATGACCACCATGTGCTCCTTGACATAAACTCTGTAAGCCTTTGATTGAGATGAATAGCCCACAAAGAAACATTCAATTGATTTTGATTGGAATTTGTTAAGATGGTCCTTTGTGTTCAGCAGTGAGCATTTACATCCAAATGGCTTCAAGAACTTCACATAAGTTTTTTTTTTAAAGATTATCTCATATGGAGTCTTGGTGTGAGTTTCGTTCAAAAGAACCCTGTTCTGCCCATAGCATGCATTGTTGATAACTTCTGCCTAGAATGTCACGGGTAAGTTTGCATCAGCTATCATGGTTCTTGCAGCTTCAATTAATGTTCTGTTTCTTCTTTCTGTAACACCATTCTGCTCAGGGGCTCTTGGAGCACTATATTGTTGAAAGATTCCTTTAGAAGTGCAAAATTCTTCCATCATTCCATTCTTGAATTCTAATCCATTGTCACTTCTAATTACTTTTACCTTTTTCTCAAGCTGATTCTCCATTTTCAGTACATAAGTCTTGATTAACTCTGGAGTCTCATCCTTGCTTCACATAAAGAAGACCCACGTAAACCTTGAAAAATCATCAATTATAACCAAACAGATCCATGTGAAGTAATTCCAACACCTCATCAATTGAATTTATCAGTGTGCTCATATATGAGGATTTGTGTTGTTTTCCTTTGAGACGTGAGGAGCATTTTTCTTCCAATTTGAACTCTCTAGTAGGAAGTTCCACAACATGCTCACCTTTCACCAGTTTATCATGTTTTTGAGATTGACATGACACATCTTCCTATGCCACAGTTTTGTTTCATTATCAATGGCTTTAGAGACAAAACATGAACCACCTCTAGAGATTGCATTCTTCATTCTCAGCTCATAGAGGTTCCCATTTCTTGAAGCCATCATCTTATCATTTCTGGTGGAATGACAAATTCAGGCTTAAGGATCAAGAAATGTTCATCATTGAAGGCAACCTTGTATCCTTATAACACACTTGAGAAATGCTGAGTAAATTATATTGTAGTCCTTCAACATGCAGCTCATTCTCAAAGGATACTTGGCCATTTGTAAGAGTGCCTCTTCCAACAATTTTTCTTCCATTCTCAACACTCTCAAAGGCAACTGGTTCTTCAAACTTTCTTTCATAATTCACAAGTGCTTCCCTATCACATGTCATATTTCAGGAACATCCACTGTCCATGTATCATATATCATTTCCATTCAAGGACTGTTCCTATATACGTATACACATAAATATTAGTTACATTCTGAGTTACAAACTTCATCAGTTTGTAAATCAGTGTCATTATGAACTTCAATATGAGTTGGAACTGGATCTTCATATATTGTTTCACATGATTCATCTGAATCAGATTCAGATTCAACTGGTGACTTGATGCTTTCTTCAATTCTGTCAATCGCATAGTCTTTCCAGTTGTTTACTTCCTTTTTAGTCTTCCACTAATATCCCCTTGGTTCAAATCCTTGTTTCAGGAGAAATTATTCATCTCCATTCAGAACACCAGGTCTCATCTTTGATTTACCTTTGTCACTTGACCTGTTTCCCTTGACATTCTTGTCTGACCCCTTTGATTCTTCATTAATCTTCAGAACTGACTTCAATCTCCTTTCCAAATTCAGTCTATGATTTTCATCATCAGATGAACTCTTTTCATCATTCAAATATATTTCATACATTTCCTAGTATCCTTTCATGTCAAATCCACACACAATGTCAGAAATTTCAAATGTTTCTTCCACAACCCAACATGAATTAGTGTGATGTCCATGGGCATCACACTTCTTTCACCATACTTTAGCAAAGCTTCCCATATCTTCAAGCAGTTGCTTGTCCTTGACTCTATCACTGGGATATGGAAAGTTAAAACCTGAAGAGGTTTTTGGGCATAAAGTATTGCTGAAATCCATCTTGATAGGCTTGTTCACATCAGGAACTTGAGGGTACTTCTCTTTGACAAACTTGATCATCTTTAGTTTAGTTGGAGTGATTGAGGAACTTGCTTCTTAACTAGCCACGTACCTTCTCATTGGAACATATTCAACATCCCCTATGACAAAAAGATCATGGTTGGAGAACACTGGATAAACTGGAGGATGTTGATCATATGAGTAGTTTTCTAGTTTGTTATTCTTTTTCTTTGGTTGAAGTCTTTCACATATGTCAAACACCTTGTGTTCTCTCCTCATTTTCTCATAATGCTTCTTCAATTTAGGGGTTGTTTTTGGTAGCCTTGGTATTTGTTCATTGTTCTTCTTCTTGGAAACCTTCTTGTTCCTCTTCTGGTCATTTGAAGATCTGTCACTTCTGCAACTACAAGTGCTTCCTTCACTAGAATATTCACTCCATTTCTTCTTTTCATCAAGTTTTTCCACCTTTTTTCATTTGACTTAATAGTCTCCTTCATAACAAGCTCACCTTCTTTGCTCACAGTCAGATTTTCATATATCTTCACAAATTACTGTTTATCTTCAACACACTCTTAAATTGCTTTAAATATTCATTTCTGCTCTCTATGTCCACCTTGAGTGGATATTTGTTACAAAAAGGTGGTGGTAACTTCTTATATTTCTCTTCAAGGGTCATTTTCTCAACATATCCCACTATGTTTCCGGTTGACACAAGGTTCTTCAAAAACTCCATTTGAATTATCAACTCAGAATTCTTGAGCTTCTCTTCAGTATACATCTTTTTCAGACCTTCAATTTCAACAGTCATCTTTGATTGAGTCATGTAGGCTTTCATACAATCTTCCTCCAAGCTTTTAATCTGATTTTCATATGTGGCTTCACATGTCTCATAGACATTTAGAAATGCCTCCTTTCTTTCACATTCAGATTTCCACTTTCCAATCTCCTTGTTAAGTTCATCAATTGTTAAAAGAAGATCAGAAATAGAGGGATCATATTCTACCTGTGATCCTGAGGATTCTCCTTTCTCCTGCACCTTAGCCATAAATGCAACATTGGCTTTTTCCATCTCAGCTGTGGTACCATAGTCACTGCAACATTTCCTTGGTCTCTAGCCTTATTCACAACATTGGCATTTACTCTATTTTGATTGCCCTGAATTTGTAGATGATTGTTTCTTTGTTGTGGCTGAGTTTGTTGTTGCCGGGGTCTGCTATGATTCTGATAGGGAGTGTGATTAACCATTTGATTTCCCTGTTGACCCCCTTGGTAATTCGGGTGTTGGTTCTGGTAGAACTGGTTCTGATTCACCTTATTACTAAATTGATTTGTTTGATTACATTCGCTGGCAAAGTGCCCTGGCTGTGGCAATTGTAACAAATGGCTTTAGACTTATCAAATCCAATACGATCATTGGGTCCTGAGAAAGATGATCTCCCAGTCCTGTTGTACAGCCTTTTGCTTCTTAGTGCCAAAATTGCAAGTTGCCACTTTATGTCCATATCCTCAAGATCATCTATATCTATATGTTCAAGGTCCTCTTACACTATACTTATGTTAATCAGATTTTTTGCAACAAAGGCATGGTAGGAATCAGTAAACATTGAGAATAATGCTTGATAATCGGTTCCATGACTTGATTTGTTCTGTATGTAAGGAGGGTGTCCACTGGCCGTAGAGGCAGTATCATCCTCAATCATTTGGACATTAAATCTTGCTTGGCTTCCTTCACACACTGAGCCTGATTCAGAAGGCCCCTCCACTATCGGCTGTTGCTGAGACTTAAGGGTGAGATTCTCATTGGTGCCACTAAAGCATTTGCCACTGGAAAGCCGGGCTTCTCTTCTCTTATCATGTTGTTCTCGATCATCTCATGCTCGGCAGCCTTTAGAAATGCTAAGACATCATCCAACTTGAAGTTGGGAAAATTAACCTCCTCTTTAATGAACTTGCTTGATGTGTACTATTCGCCAGAAAAGGAGTACAACAATTTCTTGTTTAACTCAAAATAAGAAATTTATAAGTCAGTTGTTCTGATTTCATTGACAATGGTCATAAACCTTTACAACAATGACTTTAATTGTTCACCTTCTTTGAACTTGAAATGGTCTAGCTGCAGATTCAATCTGTCCTTTTTGATGTCTCTTAGCTCTATATTTTCCTCAAACATGTCAATAACTACATCATACATCTCTTTTGCAATTTTTTGATGATTGACACTGGTCAATATCCCCCAAGAGAGACCTAATTTCAGCATTGACAGTGCCATGTCGTCTTATTTCTTCATCTTGCTTTCAATGGTGGCACTGTTGTTTAGTGCAAGGGAGGGAATATACTGTCCATCTTTAATTGAGTTCCACAGCTCTGGGTCATTGTAGTGACCGCAGCTACAAACAACACTTTCCATCGAATAAAGTTTTCTTGTCCGATTAGTCTTGGAATCTTGTTTGTTGATACCTCTTGATCGTCCATTGCTGCAGATCTGTACTCAAAAACCTTAAAGCTTCAAACTTTACCTCAAAACCTTCTATCCCGTGGCCTTCAGGGAGCTTCTGAAGCTCTGATACCACTTGTCAGGACCGTAAATCTGGTTCAAACCTTCAAAAGGTTGACAAGAACACACAGATCTATTCAACCTAAAGGCCTATTGAATATTCCAGTGGAATCAGAATATTCAACAGTGGGAACGAAGATATGAGAAAATAACAACGAAACAATAAAATATAGTCGGTAAGAACAATATAAAAGACAAGATTTACTGCATTTAATATATCATTTAATGTAATAGTGACGGATTGTCTAGGGATTCGTGAAGGCGACGGTGGTGGTACGAGGAGACAAATAGAATATTCCTTGGAATGTTTGTACTCTCGAAATTAGTTCTTATCCACTCATTTGTCATGCTTGCCCTAAATGGTAACCTAGGACCCTATTTATAGACCCTGACATTCCTTTTAGAATCCCCTAATCATTACATAATAAGTTACAAAATAAATACAAGTGTTAGAGTCTTCGAGCATGATATATCTTGCTCGAGCAGACTCGATATGCACTGTATGCTCGATGAGAGTCTTCGAGCACACTTTAATTAGAATATTTTCTGATAGAAAATATTCTCCTCTAGCACGCTTCATTCTTCTTGACCAATCCTTGCTTTGCTCGAATTTGTCCATCGAGCAAGCATATTCTTCTTGATGTCTTCAATCTTGCCTTGTGACTTATTGAACAATCTTTAGCATGCTCAGATGTAAATCTTCCTCGGGACTGAACCATGCTAGAAGTCTATACTTAGAACATATGACATCTACTTATTGCATTCATGCTTGACACCAATGTGCTCGGATCACTTGTACTTTGATCACTAAGCTAAAACCTGAATAATCAAGTCGTTTGCTCGATTGGCAATCCATACTAGATAGAAGAACACCCTTGCTCGGAGAATTGTAGCTTGCTCGAAGCCTTCAACACTTAGAAGAATTTACTGAAATAGCTCTGGAAGACAATGCTTGAGGTAGTAAACCGTGCTCGATGATCTAAGCTTGCTCGTAGTCCATACTTAGTCGATATCTTGAGGAGGTTAAGAAGATTCCAATCTTCCTTTGCAAATATCCTACTTAACGTAAGGTGTCAATTGACCCTTGCCTTGCGAATTGGGCATTGGCTACTATGACTAGCATACAAATATAATTGTCGGTTGACCATCTTCATGCGAATGGCCTGTGGCTACTAAGACTAGCATATAAATGTGATTGTCGGTTGACCATCGCCATGCGAATGAGCTTTGGCTACTAAGGCGGCGTATAAATGTGATTGTCGGTTGACTATCGCCATGCGAACGGGCTTTGGCTACTAAGACGGCGTATGATCATATTTACTGCGATATATTATGATGGACCTTTCCGAATTCGATAAAGTAAACAATTGAACAAGTAGCAATTAGCATTTAATTGAAATACACACAATATTTATGTTTGCGAGTTTGTGCATATATATGATATAAAAATATGAATTAGATACGCATATATCCCCAAAATACTTGAAAACAATAAAATAAAAGGGAAAAGATATCTCACCTTATTGCTTAGGCGAGTATGCGAGAAATAGAATAAAAACACAATTAAACGAACGAACCGTCTTTTAATGTGCTGACTGAGATAAACTGAACAGACCTGAAGTTTAGATATAATAAACTATGATTAAAATTGAGAACATAGCCGCTAGAATTGATCCAAACGAATGTCAAGAATTCCGGTTATGGGATATTTAACGTTTAAGCAAGCTGGTACTGACCAGAATCCGAACAGCGAATCGAAAGTCGGTTTTGGTCAGTAGCCTTAAAACCTCAAAAAAAAAAATAAAAGTCTTCTGGACCGAAAGTCGGTTCCAACCAGAAGTGTGAGAAATTGATTGGTCAAAGTTGTTGACCAATTTACCCTTAAACGGATTTGAGTTAAATTGACCCGTCAATACCCCTCAGTCTCAGAGATTGATTAAGGGTTATTGACTAGCGACTAATAATGGATGATTTACAGTAAACAACTTAACCGGAATGTGTATGAATCTATCAAAAAGTGAAGTCAAAGGTTGATATTATGGCAAAGTCAAACTCCAAAGCTTGTATCTTCGAGTAATATAGCAAAAACGAAGAATAACTTGAGGTTGTAGGGTAGGTGACGGCTGGGATATAATTATTAGGGTTTAGGAAAGATTGTGGCGGATAATTTATGCCTTGTCGATTAACTTGACTTGGAGTACTTGAAGAAGTTGGATCCATAAGAACTTAAGCAGTCGAGGTAGATTGAATTGGATTAACTTGAATAGGTTGAGCATGAACGGATGGCAAGAGTGGGGTTTGATTGGAGTAAGTTTGGTAAACTTGAGCTTGTGGGTATGGGATTTGATAGGTTTGGGTTAAGTAGGAATGATCTTGATTGACTGTAGGAGCTTGAGGATGCAAGGTTGATAGGTTTGGACTTGATGAGCATTAGTAGTGTAGTAGGGTGCATGTATCGCTTGAGTTTGGTGAGCATGGATGAGTTGAGAACACACATTGCAGAGATGATTATGGTCTTCACAATTGTAGCAAGCATGGGTAGAAGCGAGTCTAGGAGCAGGCGGGGCAGGCCGTTGCGGGACGGCTTGCGCTCCGGGCGGTGTTCGGCAAACATTAGCAAGGTGGCCGTAACGATTGCATTGGGTGCATAGAGGGGACTGGGATAGAGACGGGTGATGATAATTGCAAGTGGAGCATAGCGGGTTTGAACTGGTATAAAGTTTCTTGTTCGGGGCATTTTGGTTTTGTTGAGGTTGATGGTTGGTTAGGTTAACGACATAGTTTTGGTGGTTGGACTTATGTTTGTGGTGAGAATTGTTGTCATTATGCAAAGTGGTGTCACACCCCGTTGAGCGATTTGCGGAAGCGTAAAAACGGAAATGTAACAGATACCTTTGGTATCAACCACATTGTTTATAAAGAACAATATAAACTAGTTTACAATATTTTACATTGATCTAACTTTGTTTACAACTAGGTGATACAAACTAAATACAATGCGTTAAGCAACTTTACTTATTACTAGCACACTTGCATCAATTCACCTAGTATTGATCACAAGTCAAACACATAGTACATTGACTTTCTAGTTCAAGTCTGGTATACCTGAAAAACATGTTAAAACGGGTTAACTACAAATAGTTGGTGAGTTTCACGGTTTTCAAGAAATCAGTTACGCGTACAACAATCACATATTGTAAATACGAAAGTATGTATGTATGTACGTTCACAAGTATGTTTGTTTGTATGTTTATGACGTAATTATGCTAAGCTACGGTGAATCCTCGACTATCTGTGCTGCGTGCATCCATTTCCCACGCCCAATCAACCACTGTGGCTCCCCTTCCACCCACAACATGCCCCGGTAGCTATATCTAACACTACATAACCTGTCTGTATAAATATGGTCATGTGCAAACGGCGCTATGTGACACGGCAACCAGGCCGATTCCGTTTGGGTTTGTCAAACAAATAGTACTATTCATAAGCCACCGGCTCGAAGTTAATCACTGTGTTCGTAGGGACTTCCGTGTGTTAGCACTTAGATAATTCCCATCATCAAACAATTCATAGTATATAGATATGTATCAACATGTTTTTCAGCCCAAAAGTTCGTAAAACAATTTAAAGTGGGGTCATGAAACTCACGGTTTAGAGGACAATCAGCACAGCGGTACAATGTAAGTTCGTAGTTGTTTTGACTCATTCACTGGTCCGTATAATGAATATTATAATAATATTAATATTTTAATATTATTATAATCTCAATACTAAACTAGGTTGTGTATCTAATCTGGCTATAGCTGTTAAGCCCAGAAAGTGTCAATAGGCTTAGGCTGTGATGTTGTTCAATGTCTAATACTTAAAACTGAACTTGGCTCGGTTTCCACGTTTTCCCAGCTGCGCCAAGTTGTTCGTTTACGCGTTCAAAAAACAGTTATGGGGAAGTAAGCTTGGGTAAATGTGTTGGTCGATAAAATGATTAAGTTATAAAGAAAGATCACCCATTGGGGTTCCGGATTTGCTACGGAGTCCGTTTCCGTTTATTCAGTTTGATTTGAGAAGAAACGTGCACAATCTATCCAGATTGTCCAGATTTCTCATAAAAAGGTTCGTTTTTACATAATTAATCAAAAAATATGATTTTTGCTCACTCTTGGTGTTTTGATATTCCCATAGGTTAATTAATCGCAAACTTGCCGGTTTTATCATAATTGAATTTGTTTAATTTTCAAATTAGCATAATTAATTAACCGTTAATCATTAAATTATGAGAATTTAGTCACTTATCAAATAAAATATTTAAATTTTTATAAAAATATTTCTGGAATTATTTACTGATTTATTAATATAAAAAATTTATTTTATCAGCTATATTTAGTCTGAAAATCGTCCGTTTATCCCAAAATATTTCCAAAAATTCCACAAAAATTCCTGGATACTAAAATGTAACAACCTTGTTCAATTTTCTTTTCGGGCAGAATTCGATTATAAAACTCATATAAATGCATATGCACAAAACACACTTAGGCTTTTCCAAATGCCTCCAAATTTCATATATGATAAAACTATACTAAATTTGAGTTCCCCACAAAATTTCATAATTTTTCAAGCATTTTAACTATTTTTCCCAATTAAACGTCCCAATTCGGTAATAAATTCGCCAAATATTCTCGGATGGTCGAAAAAATACCAAATTTGGACAGGGACTAAATGATATGGTCCCTGATATCCTTAAAAAATATGAAGACCTAACAATATGCACATCACAACTTTAACCTAAACAGCCCGTAAATGAGTGATTCGGCATTACCTTAGCGGTTTTGGTTCGTTTTCGCCTTTCTAATCAATTTTTCAAGCTCTTGTGCTTCTATGCAGGCTAGATACAAGACCTATATCATAAACCAAGAAATTTTCATCAACCAAACAGCCCCTTAACTTAGGGTTTCGGTTAGGGTATAAAACCGAACTTTTAAACCGTTAAAACGCCGTTTATACCCTCTAATCAGTGTTTATAGCCAAAAAACTATCAAAACAGGTTACTTACCATGTGTACGAATAAAACATGTTTATGGATCATTGTTAGGAATTTTACATGGTTAGGAATGATTTTTGGCAATTAAACCATGTTAATATGATATTAAACTTAATTAAATCAAGTTAAAAATGATAAAATTAATCAAGGTACCTAGGGTTTCCTGGAAGCTTGCTGAAGAAGATGAAGTTCCAGATTTTTTTCACTAATATTGATGTTACAAAGTATCTATTGTTATATTTATATTAATAAACTTAATAATAATATTATTATAAAGTATTTTTAGTCCACTTTGGTGGGCTTGGGCTTGTTGGGCCCCCTTTTGGGCCCATTTGGCTCACTTTTCTCGATTTACGTGCCCGAACGTGAAATGCCGAGTCCAAATTTATTTCGGGTTTGATTTTTGGCGCGAAAAACATATCGGGTGCGTCAAACAGTGCGAAAACGAATGTTTTTCGTCTATTTTTGTGTAAATTTATAAAAACATACTATACGTTTGTAAAAATTGAAAATATTTTCATGGATTGCTTAAAACATTCCCACCAAGTGATTGGTAAGTCTTTTTCGGCTTAACAGATGATACAATGCTTGGTTTGCAACTATCTTTAGCGTTTAAATCCATAGTGGGTAGTTAAACGAGCATATTTTCGTTTAACTTGTTTTATATGGAATTAAGGCCATAAAACTAATATTTTAGCTTATATTAAAATTATATCACTTATAGATGGCCCCCCGAGATACCTGGATCATAACCAGACCCATTTGGTTAATCGTTCGTTCGTTACGTAATAAGCGTTTATTCGCTTAATCGGTAAATACGTACTTAGGTGTACTTGGTTTTGTCTCAAATGTCACATTCTCCCCCCGTTAAGAAATTTCGTCCCTGAAATTCAATATGCCAGTTAAAAGCTTCTTAGGAACAAATAAGAATATTTGATTTCGCTTTCAAATGTATATAATTCCCCGTTATAGGGCATTTCGCTAAATATGGTTTTAGTCGATATGCTACAGGATTAAATTTCGAGGCAGTTATCGTATTGTTTCGTGTATGTTGAAATTAAATCGTCGGTTTCTTATTCTCAAGTAATACCTTCCAAAGGTCTACCAGTTACTACGTACATCATTATATTTCTTTTGACAATTTCAGTCGACTTTCAGTCTGTTTTTGAATTTTACGAGCTTTATCTATAGTTTTTGGAATCATGTCAATTTTTTTATTCCGAGTCAACTTTCAATATAATAAAGCATCAATTCATGTTCTTCTTTGTTTCGTACCGATTACGGTGCCGCTCATATAATATTATTATAACTATTAGTAAAAGGATTAGACCAGTGGAAATATTGATCCTACATTTCTCTAAGGTTTGGTAATTCTCTCAGTGCCTGAATAGCTTGTTCAAATCAATCGTTTGTTTGAGAACGACAGGTCGTGGTTAAACCATATTCGGATTCTTACATACCATGTCGAGGTATGATTTTGTTGACATAATTGTAGACGTGTTTTTCAGTTGTGTAATTGTTATGGATCGGGAGAAAGTATGCAGTTTAAGTTAGCCGGTCAATTGGTACCCGGAGTACACTGAGTTCTTGGAATGATTTACAAAGGTGTGTTGTGAAGCTCATTATAGTTTGTTCCTCATTTTATTGGGAGTTTCCGGCTGTTATAACGTTACTAAGGGTCGTTGATACTCTGCTTTATTTCTAGCACAAGTCAAACATTTGGATTACTAATATATTTATTTGAATGTTTGTACTTCTTATCGGTGACTTGCGTACTTCTTCCATGATCAGGCATCGTAAGTTACCAAGATTTATAATTCAGACTCGGTTTGTTCAAGGTATAGAATTTCATCGGTTTTCCTTTTCAAAGTTCTTATTTTCTTCGTACAAGATGTTGTTTTCTAAATGTTAGGCTCTTAAGGCTCTTAGGGCTTTCTTTTGGGTGATATGGATATGCCTGATAATGTTTGTCTAAACAATCATTTCAAATACCCGTACTTTCTAATGTTTAGCTTTATCCCTTCAACTTAAGGAATTGGTTTTTTTTCTCAATTACAATTGTTTCACGAGCCTCGTCTTCGTTACCCCATATCTAGTTTTGACCGTTTAATTGCAGGTCATAGACTTTTGTGACTTATGTAAATTGTTCATTTTAATGGCATATAGGTATCATTCCCATGCCTTAGGTGTAAAAACAACCATCCCATACTCCGGGTCAAAGATAGTGTAATTTTCTCGTGTGTTTTTGATTGTTAGGAAGTGTATGGTATAACCTTGTTTCTCTTTATTAGTACACATTCTAATTCTTCTCGGGATGTATCACAATAGATTACAAGGTTTACAATCCCTTATGGGAGATTTAGTATAGGGGTTTGACAAAGTTTCTGTTTTTAACGATTAAAAGTCATTTCTTGTTCTCTTTCCCAATCATAAATTTAGTTTTCTTGGGTTGAAAGGGTTAAAGGCTGGGCTAAACTGGAAAGTGTACAATGAAGCGCCGTTAATACTCACCTAATTCCAAAATTTAGCAAATTTCTTTTGTCAACTCTGGTGTTTATCAGTTTTATTCTAGTGTATGTAAATTCCGTGTTTGCTAATAACGTGTTCAAAATTCATATTCCTTGTAGCTAAAATTCATACTTGGACAATTCCTCCTGCCTCAACGCCTCCAAAATTGTTCGTATATGTTGTTCGAGTTCCACCTTACTTTTCAAATATATCGAGATGTCATTGCTAAACACTACAACGAATTTATTGAGGTGCTGTTTACAACTCGGTTAGGGAGGTCCAGGCAGACTGTGGGTGTGTTAGTTAGCGCAAAAGGCATAATTGAAAATTTATAGCGAATTTATTGAGTTCGAAACGCCGTTTTAGATAGCTGGATCGGAGGTCGATTTTCGAGAAATAATTCATTCCTTGGATTTGATTGAATAATTCGTTTAATTGTGGGAGAGGATATTGGTTTTCGATGGCAATTTTGTGTATTTCCCGGTAATCAACGCACATACTAAAGCTTCAATCCTTCTTCTTTACAAACAACATAGGTGCTCCCCAATAAGGATAGCTAGGTCCTATGAAATCTTTATCTAATAATACTAGTAGCTGTGTAATTAGTTCTTACATTTCGGAGAATGCCAGGTGATAAGGAGCCTTGGTAATAGGAGTTGCCCCTACGGTTAGGTCAGTACAGAGTTTATGTGACAATCGTCAATTTCAGGTTAACTCCGTTAACTCAACTCCGTTAATTCAAACTTAAGATCATAAAATCTTTAACGCACACTTCATTACATTTAAACTAGGGTTTAAATGACGCTTAACACTTACTACGTGTGTAGTCTTTCGGGATTTGCACCGAAACGCAAACGAGTTGACGCAAACGATTGATAAATAAACGAAAAACGTCAACATAATAATTATGTGATAATTATGTGTTAACATATGTGTTACTTGATTATATTGTGTGTAATGCTAAACAAGAAACAAGAACTAAGTTAGTTAAGTTAGAAAAACAACACTTGAAAGTAGAGGGACTTGAGTGTAACTTGTGTGTCTATAAATATAACCTTAAAAATAAAACCCTAACTATTATTATTATTATTCCCAACCCGATCGGCCCCCCCTCCCACTTCAACCTTGCTGCCGTCCACTTCCACACACACATACATCAAGAAATCAAGCGTTTAATCCAAGAACTAGGTGCTAGGAAGGTATAATTGATCATCCTTTACATTCTTGTTGATTGATTTTGATGTTTGTTGGGTTAATAACAAACACTAGGCTGCCGATTTTGAGTGTATACATAGCTAACATGATTGTTGTTATTTGGATGATGATTTGATAAACTAGATTGAATCTTGTTGTATGGTGATTGTTGTGTCTTTGATTTGAGTTCAAACACAAACCCTAATCTTGTATGTAATGTGAAATTGATGTGCATAGATGGTGTTTATGGGTCTAGAGGGTTATATGGATGCATGATAGTTCATAGATTGTTATTATGTTGAGTTTGGATGTAAACAGATTCTGGACAGAATATGTATACGATGTTTAAGTGACTGTAACGAAGTGTAAACGTGAAAATTGGTTGAGATTGTGGGTACTGCAGTAAACTAGGTTGAGTCTAGTTTCTATAAAGTATAAATTTGTAATTTTTGGACAAGTAGAAGTTAACTTTTATGATTTTACAAAAACGTTGTGCAAAGCTGAGCTGTTAGACCTGCTGTTAGGTTGTTTTGTAAATGTCATATCTCATGAACTACGGGACCAATTGGGTTGGTTCCACTTCTGAAAGTTGACTTATTGAGTTAGGAACCTAACCCAAGTGGTCTTGCATTTTTTGGATTTATCGTTTAACAGGAATTGCAAATAACATTCTGTTGCGCATGAATTTGACTGTTATGAGTTTGCTGTAATGATTTGATGATTGTGAGAAAACTATGTGGAATAAAAATATAATAAAATATGTTCTGGAAACCTAAGACATATATTCTTCTGTGATGATTTTTTGATAAATTAATTGAGATGCTATGATCGGTGGAATAGTATAATCTTGTAAGTAGAATTTCTGTCTCGGTGAAACTAGCTGCTGAGTTTTGTGAAAATGCATGAAATATGATACTTGCTAATTTATTATCGTGTTTTGACCAAATTGCCCTTGAGATGAATGCTTGCAAGATAATTGTCGTGTTTTGACTAAAATGCCCTTGCGGGGAATAACTGCTAATTGATTGTCATAATTTGACCAAATTGCCCTTATGGGGAATAATGGCTAATTAATTGTCATGATTTGACCAAAATGCCCTTACGGGGAATAATTGCTAGTAATGTACGTTATGAATACATGACACGTATATGATTTCTTACACATGTAATGTGTCACAAAAACACTTGTTAAAGTCACACACGATTCACAAACGAAACACGAAACATGTTATGTGCATAGGTATTATGTGCCGGGTCTAAAGACTCGATAATATTCCGACACTTAGAAAAATCTCTTTATTGTTTTAGAACGCTAGAGAGAGTTTTTCGGTGACGCGCATCTTGGTGATTTAATTTGGGAAATTCTTCGCAAACAGTGAGTTTCACTTACCCCTTTTTAAACTGTTTTCAAATGCTTTTCACTTGGGGGAGATAACATACTCTGAAAACGCATTTAAGATTTTGTTAATATAGATTATATATCACTTGTAAAGACTAAGTGGCAAACGCAATAACTAAAGTCCTTCATTCACATCGAACCGTTTAATATTGGATAATAGCGAGTCATTGTTGAGTAGTACTACTGGGTTTGACAAACCCCACCCAACGCTAAACTCGACTGGAGGTCGAGCGGGTGTAATTTTGGCTAACACGTACCATGGTCTGGAGGACCTGGTGACAAGGCACTTATTAAACGAGTCAGCTTCGGTGTCGAACACTTGGTAATACTTGTTGTATAGACTAGCTACCTATCGATATATAATTGACATAACACTATCTGGTAACGCAAAACGATGTAACGCTGTAACGCAAAACGCTGTAACGCTGTAACGCACAACGCTGAACGCAAACGCTGAACGCTTTATTTTTATTTAAACTTGTGAACTCACCAACCTTGTGTTGACACTTTTAGTATGTTATTCTCAGGTAGCCGAGGCGGGCGCGCGGTTTAGGAACATGCATTGCTTGATAAACTTTTAACTATGAAAACTTACTGTTAACTGTTATCATTGGTTTTAAATCGTCCTGCGTGACGTAACATTGTTTCTATGGTTTTACGCTTCCGCACTTATTTTCATTTAAGCGTTTTTATGGTTTGATTATAACTAGTGATTCCGATCCTGTTAGTTCACACCCTCTGACGGTAAAACTCCGTTAGTGGATTTTGAGGGTGTGACAGTTTAACTTGTCAGATAGTGGTATTCCAGGTAGTTCATTAGTAAGACATTAAAGTAATCCAGTACTACGGGGATATCTCCTATATGTTTCGTTAAGGTTTTTATGGTTACATTTTCAAGAAATGCAATACATTCTTGGTGAAAGCGCAATACTTTAAGATGAGACACGAGAGGTGGTATTGCACCAACCTCCTCTCCTTGTACCATAATTGATTCATTATCCAAGAGGGGAATTTTAACTATTTAGTCATCACACATGATTTCCGCCTTGTATTTAGCTAACCAGTCCATACTGATAATTACATCAATGCTTCCTAACTTAGACTGGGAGTAGGTCAATAAAATTGGTTGGATGGTTAGGATAATATAACAACTTTGGAGTATTTGGTTAATAGTTATAGATATTCTGTTAGAAAATTCTATAATATAGGGGTCTACTAGTTCATTAACCGATACATTTCTTGGGGTAACAAGTTAGTGGAAATAAGACCTCTATCGATACCTATATCAAATGAATTTGAAGCATATTAATAAATAATTATGGATGTCTCTTCCTCACATTTAAGTCTTATCGTGTCTTTATCGCATCTGATCACTAATCACGGCCTCTAGCGAAGTTAGACGTCGATGGTTGTTCTTGGTATAATTTGGGACATTTCTCTTTGGAGCGTTTTGTACTTCCACACTCATAACAAGGAGAAGGGTTTGTCATAGATTGTGAGCGAATTAGTTACGATTGGGTTAACTGTAAGTGATGAATTTAGAATAGTCGATTTACAGTGTCATAATGGTTTCACGGCTACAGTCATAGTATCCAGTTTTCTCGCTTTTATGACATGCCTTTATTCGGCATACCCTTGGGCGAAGGTTCATTGTATATGTTTCATCCTAAACTAAAGTTGATCGCCGTATTAATTGAGTTGTAGGGCGCACACATTTAAATTGTTGTAGCTCTTGTACTCCTGTTTCGTGATTAGCTCGTGTTGTACTAGATGATTCCCGGTATTCTCAACACACCTTTACTGATCGAATTCAAAGTTACCACCCCGGCTTGCGCCCAGGTATTCTCAAAAGTTAAGTGGCTAACTGGATTAACTAAGGTCTCTACTTTCGGATTACTAACCATAGTATTTGTCGAACTAGATTGTTAGAACGGTTTGTGTATTCCGGTTGATCCCCCCTTTTATTTTGGATTTCATTCCTTGGACAAAATATTTCAATATAAAGGTTTTAAGTCTTGCCCAGGCAATGCGGATAATTTCCTTTTGTTCCCGAGTTCGTACAATCGCATTCTACCACACAAGGGCGTGGCTAGGTGATGTAATAGTAGCATAATTAATGATAAACTTTGATAGGAGCTACTAGTACAGATAACAGACTTTATTGTCTCTGTCCATTTTACTAATTCATTTGATTCTTTAGTACCACTAAAATTTACGTGTTTGCACAACTTAAATCGTTTAAACGAGTATTCCCGTCGTGATGGATCACGGTTGTTACGACTAGTATTCATGTTTAGTAAAAGATTTTTGTTGCCAATGGAATTTAGTTGAGGAAATTATTGTTATTGGCAGTATCACCTGTGTCCCGTGGGAGAGCATTATTCGTGACAATGTTTGTATTTATCGAGAAAATAACATTTGTAGGTGTACTAGTATTGGGGTGGCTAAATAATATTCGCGGTCGTATCAGAGTTTGGCCTTTGATTTGTATTCATTGCTGCATTAATGCTGGCAGTGAATAGCGCTGCGATTGCCAGAGTTACTGTCCGCAGTTGCCGAAGAATCATTTAAGCCACAAACTGCCTCAATTCACGCGTTTGTTTTCTTCGGGGCCATCCTATAATGACAAACAGTTCACATAATAGTAATTTTTCCTATAACTCACTACACAGGGATTCACATTAGCTAACATTTAGGTAATTCAAATAGCAATTACGTGCTACACACACCAAATCATGTACTCATATACTCAGGGTAGTACATAGGTTTAGCCTACTGAGGCTATTGTTTGCATGTATATATCAAAATTTATCATCCCGCGACAAGTAATTTTTAACCCGATAAGGGTCAATGTTTGTACTAATGGGTTCAAATCGTCCTCCATATCAGCATAGCATACTATCAATTGCTTGCAGGGAGTATCGAAACTATAAACAACAGTGTCATATTATCCTTGTCTATCCGGGCACATAGTATAATAATCACGAATAGTTCACAACTTGTACCACAATTATGCAGATGTAACCCTATCATTGGATAACTGTTTTATCCTGTATCTACCGTAAATAGACATTTACTCGTTATGAGTTTAAACAGTGTGTTTTAGTCGGGAGGCATTTGCATATTTTCCTTGACCTTTGGATGTTATTAATTTAGCTATAGAATATTCTTTCATTAGGTCAGTTAGTACCCATAAGCATGCTAGGTCTACTAAAATGATAATTTGTTAGTTGGGAGTAAGCATGGGATCTATCAGCCAAGATACATCATTGGTCCACGGGTGTGAGGGTTCTCTTTTATGAAAAACTGGTCGGAGTGACAACAATATAGGAGTGGTTAGGGGTACTCATACACAGAGGATTTAATAATTTTATTAGTTAAGAAGGTTTATCAAGGTCGGTGGTACTGGTGAGGTATTGAGGAATTATTATTTTCATATCTGGTGTATGACATATGTAAGTGGTCAAGGTTTGTTATATTATTAAAAATTAATAGGATAGCTATTATAGTTATAGTTTGAATAACCGTACTCTTTCTTAAGTATTTTGATGGAAGTAGTGTTTATTTTTAAACAATGGAAGTGGAGAGATGGCTAGAAAATAGTTCAATTTGCTGTTAGAAACTAATATGTGAGATAAAGATTAGGCCCGGATCAAGAAGTGTCGTGTTCCCTTGAGATGGACTTACGTATATCGTACCTTCCACGGTTCCTTTCTAGGCCTTGAATTTACGCTCGGTCTGTGATTCATTCATACAGCAAGGTTTAGTTTGGACTCGCTAGAACGTCCTTGGATTTCCGTTTACAGGCAACATCAGTTCTTCATCCGATATGAGACTACCGTTTTCAACATCTTTCGTTTTCACAATTTGTCATAAAATTAATATTTTTCAATATTAGGAATCAGAGTAGAGAATATTATTACTTAGGACCAAACAAAATATTTTATTTGTTATAGTTAGGTACAATATTAATTATGATAGAATATAATATTATTTTTAATAAAATACAATTTTAAATTAATATTGATTATAATCGAATATAATATTCGTTACACGGAGACTTAGTATTATCGACAGTACGGTACGTACAGGTATTCATACACCTTGTTCCAGATAAGCACGTGTATGTGTTATATAAATATACATACTCAGTATTACCTTTTATACACATATGTTGTCATTTTTACCAACCCGTACATTCCGCGACTTCTCCCCGAATTCCCTCGTACAAACAAGTCTTTTATTATGTTCCGGACCACAATAACCCATTTGCCCTACAAGTTCATCCCGGCGTCCATCTGTATATAATATTAAATTATTATTTATTTTCCTAGTGTAATTCGAGCCTACGGTTATATTTTAGGTATCCTAAGGGATAACCTAATTCTTTATAACCAATGGATCTGATACCAACTTCTGTCACACCCCGCTGAGCGATTTGCGGAGGCATAAAAACGGAAATGTAACAGACACCTCTGGTATCAACCACATTGTTTATAAATAACAATATAAACTAGTTTACAATATTTTACATCGATCTAACTTTGTTTACAACTAGGTGATACAAACTAAATCCAACGCGTTAAGCGACTTTACTTCTTACTAGCACACTTGCATCAATTCACCCAGCATTGATCACAAGTCAAACACGTAGCACATTGACTTTCTAGTTCAAGTCCGGTATACCTGAAAAACATGTTAAAACGGGTCAACTACAAATAGTTGGTGAGTTTCACGGTTTTCAAGAAATCAGTTGCACGTACAACAATCATAGATTGTAAGTCGTAAGTATGTATGTATGTATGTTCACAAGTATGTTTGTTTGTATGTTTATGATGTAATTATGCTAAGCTACAGTGAAGCCTCGACTGTCTGTGCTGCATGCATCCATTTCCCACGCCCAATCAACCACTTTGGCTCCCCTTCCGCCCACAACATGCCCCGGTAGCTATGTCTAACACTACATAGCCTGTCTGTATAGATATAGTCATGTGCAAACGGCGCTATGTGACACGGCAACCAGGCCGATTCTGTTTGGGTTTGCAAACTAATAGTATATTCATAAGCCAGCGACTCGAAGTTAATCATTGTGTTCATGGGGACTTCCATGTGTTAGCACTTAGATAATTCCTATCATCAAACAATTCATAGCATATAGATATGTATCAACATGTTTTTCACCCTAAAAGTTCGTAAAGCAATTTAAAGTGGGGTCATGAAACTCACGGTTTAGAAGACAATCAGCACAGCAGTACAGTGTAAGTTCGCAGTTGTTTTGACTCATTCACCGGTCCCTATAATGAATATTATAATAATATTAATATTTTAATATTATTATAATCTCAATACTAAACTGGGCTGTGTATCTAATCTGTGTATAGCTGTTACGCCCTGAAAGTGTCAATAGGCTTAGGTTGTGATGTTGTTCAATGTCTAATACTTAAAACTGAACTTGGCTAGGTTTCCCCGTTTTCCCAGCTGGGCCAAGTTGTTCGTTTACGCGTTCAGAAAACAGTTATGTGGAAGTAAGCTTGGGTAAATGTGTTGGTCGATAAAATGATTAAGTTATAAAGATCACCCATTGGGGTTCCGAATTCGCTACGGGGCCCGTTTCCGTTTATTCAATTTGATTTGAGAAGAAACGCGCACAATCTATCCAGATTTTCCAGGTTTCTCATAAAAAGATTTGTTTTTACATAATTAATCCAAAAATATGATTTTTGATCACTCTTGGCGTTCTGATATTCCCGCTGGTTCGTTAATCGCAAACTTGCCGGTTTTTATCATAATTGAATTTGTTTAATTTTCAAATTAGCATAATTAATTAGCCGTTAATCATTAAATTATGAGAATTTAATCACTTATCAAATAAAATATTTAAATTTTTATAAAAATATTTCTAGAATTATTTACTGATTTATTAATTTAAAAAAATTCATTTTATCAGCTATATTTAGCCCGAAAATCGTCCGTTTATCCCAAAAGATTTCCAAAAATTCCACAAAAATTCTTGGATACTAAAATTATATCCCAAAACCATATGTATCAATTCCAAAATGAAACAACCTAGCTCAATTTTCTTTTCCGGCCGAATTCGACCATAAAACTCATATAAATGCATGTGCACAAAACATACTTAGGCTTTTCCAAATGACTCCAAATTTCATATGTGATAAAAATATACTAAATCTGAGTTCCCCACAAAATTTCATAATTTTTCAATCAATTTAACTATTTTTCCCAATTAAACGTCCCAATTCGGTAATAGATTCGCCAAATATTCTCGGATAGTCGAAAAATTACCAAATTTGGACAGGGACTCAATGATATGGTCCCTGATTTCCTTGAAAAATATGAATACCTAACAATATGCACATCACAATCTTAACCTAAATAGCCCGTAAACGAGTGATTCGGCATTACCTTAGCGGTTTTGGTTCGTTTTCGCCTTTCTAATCAAGTTTTCAAGCTCTTGTGCTTCTATGAAGGCTAGATACAAGTCCTATATCACAAACCAAGCAAGTTTCATCAACCAAACAACCCCTTAACTTAGGGTTTCGGTTAGGGTATAAAACTGAACTTTTGAACCGTAAAAACACCGTTTAAACCCTCTAGTCCGTGTTGACAGCCAAAAAAACTATCAAACCAGGTTACTTACCATGTGTATGAATAAAACATGTTTATGGATCATTGTTAGGATTTTTACATAGTTAGGAATGATTTTTGGCAATTAAACCATGTTAATATGATATTAAACTTAATTAAATCAAGTTAAAAATGATAAAATTAATCAAGGTACCTAGGGTTTCTTGGAAGCTTGCTGAAGAAGATGAAGTTCCAGATTTTTTTTCACTAATATTGATGTTACAAAGTATCTATTGTTATATTTATATTAATAAACTTAATAATAATATTATTATAAAGTATTTTTAGTCCACTTTGGTGGGCTTGGGCTTGTTGGGCCCCCTTTTGGGCCCATTTGGCTCACTTTTCTCGACTTACGTGCCTGAACGTGAAATGCCGAATCCAAATTTATTTCGGGTTTGATTTTTGGCGCGAAAAACATATCGGGTGCGTCAAACAGTGCGAAAACGAATGTTTTTCGTCTATTTTTGTGTAAATTTATAGAAACATACTATACGTTTGTAAAAATTGAAAATATTTTCACCGATTGCTTATAACATTCCCACAAAGTGTTTGGTAAGTCTTTTTCGGCTTAACGGATGATACAATGCTTGGTTTGCAACTATCTTTAGCGTTTAAATCCATAGTGGGTAGTTAAATGAGCATGTTTTCGTTTAACATGTTTTCTATGGAATTAAGGCCATAAAACTAATATTTTAGCTTATATTAAATGTATATCACTTATATATGGCCCCTCGAGATATCTGGATCATAACCAGACCCATTTGGTTAATGGTTCATTCGTTACGTAATAAGCGTTTATTCGCTTAATCGGTAAATACGTAGTGAGGTGTACCTGGTTTTGTCTCAAATGTCACAAGTGGGTTTGGGTTCGGCATAGCATCAGTTGAGAATTCGGTTTTGGTTTTGTCAAAGTGAGTTTAGAGTCCTTTCGAGAGAGGGTTCCATCCCTAACATGGGCATCGGAAAGAGCAGCAGCAAACTCCTTGGTGATTCTAGCAACTGGACAGCGATCATGAGAAGCAGATGAACGACATTGATTGCGACGATGATTTCTTAGATAAGACATTCTATGAGGACCAAAGATGAAATTTCATGAGATGATGGGTAAGCTGTGTAAATGAGTTGATGAAAGATATTATGGAAGTGAATTTTAAATAGAATTGTGCTAGTCACTTATCATGACTTAAGGATGAGTCGAGATTCAAAACAATGTGAATAATTTTGAGATATTTAATTAATTAGACAATGTTTATCTAAAAGTAAGATCTAAAAATGAAATGGTATTGGGTTGGACTTTCCATGGTAGCTTGAGAACTCAAATTAAATAACCAAACATATCCAATGATCTTTTCATAGCAATTAAAATAGCCCAACTAAATAATGCAACATAAATTTTGTGAATTGGGCCTCCCATGAGCATTCCATGGCAATTTGAATGCCCCAATTAAAAAACAAGTTAAAAAGCAATTGAGTTGGTCGGCCCATGAACGTTACATGGTATTTTAACTAACCCAACTAAATATCAAAGTAGCGGATCCAAATATGAGCAGTTGGTGTCTCTCGTGAACCACCACGGGCGATACGTTCCAATCAAATATCAAATCAAAAACGAGTTGAGAAATGGATAGTTGGAGTGTCCATGGTTTGTCATGGATATTTCACCTAACTAAGCATATTAAAATAAATAAAAATAAAATATTGGAAATTTTTCCTGAATTTTTAGCCATGAATCAACGTGAATTCGGTTTTTATTAAAGGAATGTAACCGACCGGTCACGTTAACCACTTGAAGTTCCGGTTGTATGACATTTATTCCGCTTTGGCCTGTAGGATCGAGTACTGTGGTCAAGTTATCCTCCAGGTAAGAAATAGCGTCTTACCTTGGGTTCTCGGAACCGTTTTGCCAACCCCGAACTCACAGTTCTCTCCCCCTTAAGGTTACTACAAGAACATGCCATACTCCCATGCTTTAAGGTGCGATGGTAAAAACAAAACTAGGAAATTCTTAAGTAATTTCCCAAAATAAAAGCAATCTGCTAGAAAATAAAAGAATTAGAAAATATTTGAAGATGAGGCATAGCCTCGGAATTTATGTGTGCACAACATTAAAATAATAATCTAAGCAAGCTGTAAACACATAATGATAAGCACATAAGGGGGCACATATAGGGTCCTAAACATATTTCTAGGACTTTTCTAACCACCTATCTTATAACCTTCGGATCTGATACCAATCTGTCACACCCCAACCTAAGGCGTAAATGCCGGGGTACGAGCCGTTGGTTCACAGCTCACTAGGTACTTACATGTTATATAAAATATGACAATATCTATTAATTCATTTATTTCAAATTTCAATTCAAGGGCACAAGTTTTCAAACATGACAAATATAACCCAAAACAAATAAATAATCCATTACAAGATAGTAATGCAAATATTTCTTTATTTTATTGTCTAAGATCTTTCTATGTGTTCTTCACCTTACCTTCAAATCAACTGGTAATCTACATATGCATAAAAAAATAAACAAAGATTTGTCAAGAACACATGCAGAGTGAGATAATCACCAGTTTGACAATAATAATATATAATAAATAATAAATGATAAATGATAAATACGCAAACAAAATAATGTGAGTAATAATTCAATCAAACCACGAGCAAATAAGGTGTCAGTTGACACTTGCCTTGCAAATTGGGCATTGGCTATTATGACTAGCATACAAATGTGATTGTCGGTTGACCATCGCCATGCGAATGGCCTGTGGCTACTATGACTGGTATATAAATGTAATTGTTGGTTGACAATCGCAATGCGAATGAGCTTTGGCTACTAAGGCGGCGTATAAATGTGATTGTCGATTGAATATCGCCATACGAACGGGCTTTGAATACTAAGATGGCGTAAGATCATATTTACTGTGATGTATTGTGATGGACCTTTCCGAATTCGATAAAGTAAACAAGTAGCAATTAGCATTTACTTGAAATATTACGTTTGCGAGTTTGTGCATATATATGATATAAAAATATGAATTAGATAAGCATATGTCCCCAAAACACTTGAAAACAATAAAATAAAAGGGGAAAGATATCTCACCTTATTGCTTAGGCGAGCATGCAAGAAATAGAATAAAAACACAATTAAACGAGCGAACCGTCTTTTAATGTGCTGACTGAGATAAACTGAACAAACCTGAAGTTTAGATATAATAAACTATGATTAAAATCGAGAACATAGCGGCTGGAATCGATCCAAACGAATGTCTAGAACTCCGGTTACGGGATATTTAACGTTTAAGCAAGCTGGTACTTACCAGAATCCGAACAACGAATCAAAAGTCGGTCAAGGTTAGTAGCCTTAAAATCTCGAAAAAAATAAAAGTCTTCTGGACCGAAAGTCGGTTCCGACCAGAAGTGTGAGAAATTGATTGGTCAATGTTATTGACCAATTTGCCCTTAAACGGGTTTGAGTTAAATTGACCCGTCAATACCCCTCAGTCTCAGAAATTGATTGAGGGTTGTTGACTAGCGACTAATAAAGATAAATTGACCCGTCAATACCCCTCAGTCTCAGAAATTGATTGAGGGTTATTGACTAGCGACTAATAATGGATGATTTACAGTAAACAACTTAACCAGAATGTGTATGAATCGATCGAAAAGTGAAGTCAAAGGTTGATATTATGGCAAAGTCAAACTCCAAAGCTAGTATCTTCGAGTAATATAGCAAAAATTGAGGTTATAGGGTAGGTGACGGCTGGGATATAATTATTAGGGTTTAGGAAAGAGTGTGGCCGATAATTTATGCCTTATTCATATAGGATATGCAAGTAGGAGTCAATGTTAGTTGATAAGCTCGATTAAGAAACCGAATATCGTTTTAATGACTAAGTCAACTAAAGAATCATCAAAATTCATTCTTGATGAAGGGGTTATTGAATGTGGATATGCACTTAGTCTAGATTAGTTTCTTTTGGCTTAAATCATGAGATTCGATCCAAAATAACCGATTTAGCACCAAAAACGAACTAGGAAATAAAATAACAAAGAGGATCTGTGCAGGTCAGTGGCCGTGCCACGCAACCAACTTCACCCTCCTTGGCCGCGCGTAGCAGCGTAGTTAAGGTGAGGAAGTTTCGTGTTTTGGAAGTTTTAGTCCTTGTGCTCTAAAAGATGTTA
>NW_027498102.1:0-185533 GCF_021521415.1 Bidens hawaiensis
GATCGAATGAGTCTGCTATTCGATCGAATAGGACTCATTCGATCGAATGAGTCCTGATCGAATAGCAGCGGGTATAAATACCCAGCTTTCAGGCGTGGTTTGTTAAGGATTTGCGTGCCCGGGGCCCAGGTGCTGTCCGGATGAGGGGGGAGGCCATGCTCGACCTCCCCCTGCCATAGATCGTGATTTCAGTGTTTAACAAGCATGTAATCTTTCGTTTTTATCAATGAAATCGTTTGTTTCGTGTTTGTTTCTATCCGTCTTTGGTTATCAAACCTTCCGTCTCGAACCGGCTCGGATCGTCTCGGTCCCGACTGGACCAACAATTGGTATCAGAGCCACGGTTACCGCTAGAAGGGTCTAACAACCGATCTAGCAAGCCGAGCTCTTGATTTTATGCGTTCTGGACGTTAAACTGTTGGTGTGTTCTTCGTGTTCTTCGCGTTTTCTGGGCTGGCGATGAAGGAGTCGAATCTGCCATTCGATCGAATAGGCCTATTCGATTGGCTGATTCGATCGAGTAGGTCTTCCCGCTCAAAAGTGTCAAATTCAAACGCCAGTTTTCCCGCCCATTCGATTGACTTCATTCGATCGAATCAGATTGTATTCGATCGAACTGGTTTTCCCGCTCAAAGTGTCAAATTCAAATAGCTGTTCGAACCAGTTCTTCATCCGATCGAATCTGTGCTTCATTCGACCGAATGAGCCCTATTCGATCGAACATGTTCCAGACCAAAAAAAAAAAAAAAAAAAAAAATTTGCCCAAGCCATTTTTATCAGTCTGGAAGTCTTCTGAAAAAGTTTGGCAAAAAAAAAATTTTTTCCGACAAAATTTCCGGGAAATTTTCGGTTAATTTTCGGGTCAGTGATAAGATTTTTCTGGACATCCTATACAAGTTGATTACAATCCAGAAAAAGTTTGGTGACAGTGAAATTTTCACTGATATTTGCCGGCAAAGTCAGAGCGTTTAAATGTTTAATGGTTAAAGCGGCAAATTGGGGCAATGAACAAAGCACAATCACCTGAAGGAATTATCGTTTACAAGTTTAATGGATAACCCCTTGTTCATTGAGCTTCTACAGTGGTGATTGTTATAAGAACACAGAAGAACAGAGAAAAGTGATTACTGATGAGTTATTGTGGGGTAGTCAGGAGCATCTGACTATTTATGGGCCAACCAAGTTTAATTTATTTTCCGCATTCTGAAGATTCTGCTTTGTGGAGAGAATCTGAGTTTGAGTTATTGTGGGGTAGTCAGGAGCATCTGACTATTTATGGGCCAATCAGCGTCAAATATTTATTTTCCGCATGTGAGAATTCCGCTTTGTGGAGGGAATTCTGTTGAAGAATGGTGATTCGCAATCACGAAGTTAATGATGTGTCTTTGTCTCCGATGATGAATCTGCATACAAACTAATCTGTTTAGGGGGACTAGCTGTGGATCGGAAGCCTCATCGAAGATTGCCCAATACTTTATTAAGTCAGCGGAAGACGATATGAGCTTACACGTCTATATATTGGGATACACGCCAACGTCTGAGGGGGAATTTCTATAGTTGGTTGTTTTTAAACAGATTGTTTTGTCTGAAGATGTCAGCAATGGAGAACACTTTGCATCATTAACTGAGAGTTCAGTCTAAGGGGGAATCTGCTGCAATGATGGTATTCTACCACGTGATTATCAAGCCAGAGCAGAGATTGACTGAAGATTGCAAGAGGTGTTTAGAGCAATTCGCAAGCAACGTCCAAGGGGGAATATGTTGGTGCATGTTTTGTGGCCGTCGCTTGGCGAATAGTTTAGATTGTTTATGTTGTATGCTGTACACCTAGATAGTGGTCCACGCCGAAAGTCATCCATTCGAAAGAGCATTTTCAAATGGATACTCATTCGATCGAACCAGTCTCTGATTCGATCGAATGAGTCTGCTATTCGATCGAATAGGACTCATTCGATCGAATGAGTCCTGATCGAATAGCAGCGGGTATAAATACCCAGCTTTCAGGCGTGGTTTGTTAAGGATTTGCGTGCCCGGGGCCCAGGTGCTGTCCGGATGAGGGGGGAGGCCATGCTCGACCTCCCCCTGCCATAGATCGTGATTTCAGTGTTTAACAAGCGTGTAATCTTTCGTTTTTATCAATGAAATCGTTTGTTTCGTGTTTGTTTCTATCCGTCTTTGGTTATCAAACCTTCCGTCTCGAACCGGCTCGGATCGTCTCGGTCCCGACTGGACCAACATAAATTGTCAAACTTAAATATTTTTAAGTGTGTCCAAATGTAATTAATAGCCACTTATACGAGTTTGTGTGACCAAAGAGTATCTTAGTTTTGTTTTTTATAAGTTTTTTATTGTCACTGATACACTTATTATGTGTAGCTATAAGTGAGAAATTGTCACACTTAAATATTTTTAAATGTGTCCAAATGTAATTAATGACCACTTATACGAGGTTGTGTGACCAAAGAGTATCTTAGTTTTATTTTTTATAAGTTTTTTATTGTCACAGATACAATTATTATGTGTGGCTATAAGTGAGAAATGGTCACACTTAAATATTTTTAAATGTGTCCAAATGTAATTAATGGCCACTTATACGAGGTTGTGTGACCAAATAATATGTTAGTTTTATTTTTTCTAAGTTTTTTATTGTCACATATACACTTATTATGTGTGGCTATAAGTGATAAATGGTCGCACTAAAATATGTTTAAGCGTGTCAAAAACGTAATTAACGGCCACACGTTGATTTGACGAGTGGTGACGTCATCATTGCCTTTACAGTTTCTTGTGCCGCCAATTTCAAATTGTCAGGGAGATGTACCACCGGGTTCCAATGGTGTTTAAATACCAGTCACAATCCACAATCACAATCACAATCACAATCCACAATCACAATCCACAATCACAATCACAATCACAATCTACTTCCGATTTATTTCCGATAATGGCTTCTTCATGGATCATACGTAAACACGGTACTCATGCCCCATCTACTACGACCCCACATTTTTCACCATTCGTTTCTGCATTTCTTCCGGCGCCGTCTGGAAGAATCAAAGGGTGAGGTTTGTGGACTATGTCCACCCTCACACCTTCACGTACCAACAACTTAATCGAATGGTTAGGTGGCTTGGGTACACGACTGCTAATTATTTCAGCATTGATATGGTAGTCCCAGGCATCGTGGTGGTGTATATTGAGTTGAACGACTTGGAGGACTTCAAGGCTGTGTCCCTTTATAGGGCATTCCGTAGTCTGGTGAACCTTCTCCTCCAAAAGCTTAAGGACTCCACCTACACCTTGGATGGCATGTACGAGAGGATCATGCCCTCTCATACTCCAGAAGAGAACGAATGGAGATTCGGATACGGAATCTGATGGCAGGTCTCCAGAAGCCTCGAATCCGATGGATATCGATGTAGATTCCGATATGGAATCGGATGCTAGGAGTTAGTTTTATGTAATTTGGTTTTCTATATTAATGTAAATGTTATTATTGTAAATGTTAATATATTTTGGTATTAATATGTTATGTGAATGTTATTATTGTAAATGTAATTATTAACTGTAGTGAAAAGATCCAATACACTAATCCTTAACGTACATTAACGTACACGAAATCGATATTTTCATGAATCGATCCATCAAATCACATCCAAACATCTCGGAATCGTCAATATATACATATCCAATCAATTATTTGTTCTCCGAAAAAAAAGTTTTAGATGGTTAATCGATCAATTTTTCACTTTTTTTACGAAGACTGTTTTTTGAGCGTTTGGCTGAGCGTTTGCCTTTAATAAAATTTTAATTAGGGAATGACTTCTATGTAATAAAATTAATATTTACCGGTTTAATTTTAATTATCTCTATATTATATTAATTATACTTAATTAATGAAATTAGTATAATAAACTTTATTACTTCGATTTAACATAATACATTTAACTAAAAGGTATTTGAATCGAAATAAAACAAAAGTTTAATTACAAAGTAATTTATAATAAAATATACCTTTATTTATATATTAATATTGAAATGAACTCATAATATCTTAAGACTTTAGTGTATATTTAATCAGGCTGCTATGTTGTGCTTTCAGATGACATATGTTGCGTTTAAGGTTTCTGAGCGTTTTCTGAGCGTTTAAGGTTTTTTGCCTTTGTTTTTAATATACGTTAAGCATTAGCGTACAGTAATTGCATGTTATTATTATATTTTTGTTTAAGCGTAAGTAAAGCGTATTGGATGTAGTTTTTTTTAATTAACTTTAAAATAGATGTTAGTGTGATTGAATAACAAAATTGACCTAAAATTTAATTTTTGGTAGTTGAGACAGTAATTTAGTGTAGCCTATCTTGTAAGATATAGTTTATTTAAAGCGTACTACTAGCGTGATATATATTTCCAAGATATAGTAGCTTGCGAGCATTTCTAAAGCGTGTGGAAACCATATTGAAAGGTAGTATGCAGTTATACACTCAACAACCAACTATAAAACAACAGAGACTGTAATGACTGCAATAAAACTGGTGGCTGAAATTTAATAGGCTTTAATATATATATATATATGTTATGTGAATTCCAAACTTGGCCAAGCAGAAAAATCTAAGGTTTCCACAGATCTTAAACTTCCCAAAAATCTTAAATTTTGATAAAATCCCTTCCAAAACTCAGTGCCATCACCAAATCTTAAATTAGGTTACTGGTGATGGCATTGAGTTTGGAAGGGGTTTTTCAAAACTGAATTTTATTTGTTCAAAGGCTTCTTCAAAGTCTAAGACCCACAGATGCTTTGGTCAAAGATCTGAGTATATGGAAGGTACAATTTTGGTATGCAGGTTAGTGAAAAAAAATGGCATAATAGTCTTTTTTTATAAAATGAGTTGATAATGTTTTGTAGGAAACCAGCTGTTAAAAAGTATGTTGAAACATAACCAGATAGAGGTTGTGCAAGAAACAAAACCATCAGACGAGAAATGATGACTGTCACCGATGGCCGGTTTGGGCGGTTTCGCAGTTGCCAACCGAACCAAGAACACCCTAGACAACATGATGCATTTTTGGGCTTTCTTTGTATTAATGTAACTTTTATATAGCATGAGTCGGTTATGAGTGTAATGAATTTATTGATCTTACTATGATACACTACAAGTCATTTGTGACTTTTATCGATGTAACATGATGTATGTTTGAACTTGACACCAATTGACCAAAATAGCCAGAAGATGAAATGAATTCAACAAACCGGCCTGTATAAGTAGTAATAGTATTAAAAACAACCAATATTTCTTTAGTTTGAATTAATAAGTACAAAGTAAAGAATGGTGATATCATGTATCACAACTAAATTTAAACATATATTTACATCTAACTAGCCGAACGAACACAACTGCTGGGTCGACAACCCCGACATCGGTGTCAATCTCCATTATGAATAGTTGTAGGCTTTTTCCCGGGCCTCCAGTAATCATCCGGGGTCTCAATATGAAGCAGTTAATTTTGTTGTACAAGTGGCAATGTATTACCCTCATGAGGGAAATTTACCGTACTAAATTCCTCATGGACCTCGTCATACGAATGCCTGTAATTCTTGGGTGGAGTCATGAGGACAACATGCTTTTTTCTATTCAGCTGATCTTGAACATAAAACACCTGGCGTGCTTGCGAGGCCAATATGAACGGATCATCCTTGTGGCCAAATTTGTTTAGGTCGACCGACGTGTAACCAAGAATATCATGTTTGACATGTTTACGGTCAACCCATTGGCACATGAAAACTGGAATTCTTTTAGTATGATAGTCTAGGACCCATATCTCTTGCAAAACCCCAAAATAAAAGTTTTGTCCATAGGTCACCACGTCTTCTTTGATGTGCATGTCATCCGCCTCACACCAACCCTGCTGTTCTGGTAAACTCTACCATCATCAGATTTTGTACGAAATTCAAAACCGTTGATGTCGTATGAGTCGTATTTGTAAACGTTGCGGTGTGCTCCGTGTGCAATCCACTTTACGGTTTCCGATATAGAACCTGGGGAGCCCGCTAGCTCTCTTTCAACCTGAATTTCATTACAAGGATTAGCTCTCTCTATAAAAGATTTTTGAAAATTATAGAAGTCTCAATAAATTGATCTACCTTGTCGCGTAACCAGTCACCAAACTTTAAAATATGCTCATTCTCCAGCAATGCTTGTCGTTTACCATGCATTTGGTTTTTCAAAGAGGTCTTGTGTTGTCTGCAAGTAGGAGTATAATATATTGTGAATTAATATATATATATATATATATATATATATATATATATATACATATTTGGTTGCAGTTACTGTACGCTAATTCCTTAACATATGGTATATTCTGAACTAATACATATATATATGTATATATATATATGTGTTTGTGTGTGTGTGTATATGGGTGCGTTTGCTGAGCGTTTAAGTTTCCTGAGCGTTTTAAGTTTTTTCCTTTGTTTTTTGCCTTTGAGCGTCTCGCATATCTACCGTACGTTAAGGCATTTGCGTACAGTAACTGCACCCTATATATATGTATATATATATATATAATTTAGAGTATATATGTTAGTAATACTTACTCGATATACGGCGCTATTTCAGGCGTATTCTGCAGCACATAGAAATGTGCTCTCTTGAAGAGATCAAGAGAAACTTCAACTGATTTAGCGCCTGTGACAGGAATTGTCTCCCCTTTATCATATGGAATACCAACAATACTCTTGATTTTTTTTGGTATTCGCTCAGAAACTCGATTGTTTCTTCCGCAATGTTCTCCTCAGCAATGCACCCTTCTGGATAAGTTTTGTTTCGCACTGCCCTTTGATAACCTTCACACACCTTTCAAAGGATACATCCAACGAAAGCATGATGGCCCACATAGTTTTGTCTCTCTGACAAGGTGCACGGTTAAGTGAACCTTGACATCAAAAATGATGGAGGAAAGTACTTCTCCAACAGGCACAGTGTAACTATTTGCTCTTCATGCATCTTATCAAGCTCTTCTACAATGATTTCTATGCTACAAATTCAGTTGAAAAAAAACAAAGCCTGATTATAGCATTTCTCGTTGGTTCTGGCTTGATGGACCGTATTGCAAGGGGCAGAAACTGTTGCATAAGCATGTCATAATCATATGATTTAAGGGCTTGTAGCTTCCTTTCTTTAAGATTCACAAAACTAGAGAAGTTAGAACAATACCCTAGTGGAGCCTTCAGTTTATACAATGTTTCAAGAAACATGCCTTTTTCTTGTGCTGATAATGTGAAGCATGTTGCAGGCAGTTCTGTATTGTTGCCTTTTTCTTTCGGTTGCAACTCCTTTTTAATCCATAAAAACTCCAAATCCTTTCTAGCTGCCAATCCGTCTTTTGTCCTACCGAGAATATTCATCAACGTCCCGACAATACTTTCTGCCACATTCTTTTCAACATGCATCAAATCAATACAATGTTGGACAGGTAAATACTTCCAATAGCTTAGCCGTTGGTACCATATGTTGAACTTCTTCCAATATGGCTGTGGCGTTGTGTTATCCCTTTTTTTTCTTACTCCCACTTAGGGATTTAGATCCCTTTCCCCATTCATTGTTAATGTTTTTTACCTCGTCGTATATCTCTTCCCCTGTCATAGGCTCTTTATCGGTTCTAATCTCCTCTTTTCCATTGAACGTCTTTGTTTGTTTTCTGAAAGGGTGGCCATGTGATAAATACCTTCTTTGGTAGCATAACTCTGCTTCTTTGTGTGATAAAGTCGAACACACTGAGTGTCGCCCCGACACACTACACAACCTTTGAATCCACTGTAAGGGCAACCACATAGTGTACCAAGAGCAGAGTAATCATTAATCGTCCATAACACAATTACACGTAGTGTAAACATTTCTTGTTCATATGCATCATATGTTGGCTCCCCGACCTCAAATAAAGATGCTAGATCGTCAATTAAAGGATTTAAAATCACATCAATATTGTTTCATGGCACTCCGGATATTAATAAGGAAAGCATGATGAACTTTCTTTCATACACATCCAAGGTGGAAGGTTGTAAATGACTACTAAAATAGGCCAGACACTTTGGTTTCTGTTGCCTCTATGTACGTCGACCCATCAGTGAAAATCCCTAGACGAAGATTTCTTGGATCGCTTCCGATGGTATCGGAGTACCTGTCATCTATGGCTTTCCATGATGGTGAATCTGATACTCGTGGCGTGCCATGTTAAATTCACTACATCAACAATATTACAAGGTGCACACCTATTCTTCAATTTTTTGTCTACAAATTCAACAAAAGGTTTTCCCCTCTCGGCTGTCTTCTTTTCTTTAACGGCTTTCTTTTTCGGACGCTGAAAGTCCGGGTCAGAGGTGCTATGTTCCATCTCTTTCCGCTTTAAAAAGAACTTGTCGATTTTTGTGTCAGGGTCTGAATCAGAGTCTGCTTCCACAACATGTTTTGTTTTCACGTTTTTAACCACCGGAGCAACTTTTTTAGTCTTCCTTTTATCTCTCTTCTCGTTTAGATGCTTATCTTTATCAATCTTGTTTTTTTCGACAACTGAATCACATACATACAATAAAACATGGGGTATGGGATAACAACACGAATCACAAGGAAACAGAAAACTCTTATCAAACATCACATTGATAATTCTCATACCAAAGCCATAACACGCTTAGCATACGGTTATAACATGCTTTAATATTATACATAGATTTTAAAAAAACAAAGATATGTATTACAACAACAACACGCTTATAAAACGCTTTAATACATAAGATGATTTAAACAAATGCTTACATTTTAAGATTACTTAAACCTAAAAACGCTACAAAAATCATAAATTAACACCTGTTCCATCTTTATTCTGAGACCTATCGTGCTTGTGCTTCGTCCTTTGTTTTGTTCCAGAAGTAGATGAGTTAGGGTTCTTCATTTTGGTTCCGTTCCAGAATAATTAAACCACTCGGGCTTGTGCTTGTGGTTGTGCTTGTGCTTCACAGTAGAAACGAATCGTCGACGGTTTTAAGGAATATTGGGAATAATTGTGCTTCATAGTAGAAATATTGACTTACGAGGTTGAATTTTGGGTAATTATTTGACCCTTTTAAAAGAAGTCGCGTGCTTTTAAAATTTAATCGTACGATATAAATATAAATATATATATATATATAATATTTGTGGGTGGTGGTGGATTCAGGTGGTCATGATGGTGGTGGACGATGGCGGAGGTGTGGTGGTTCGTGGTGGCGGATGTGTGGTGGGTGGTGGTGGCGGAGATCGGTGGTGGTGGTGGTGGCTGAGGTCAGTGGGGGTGGTGGTGGTGGGTGGTAGTGGTGGGTAGTGGGTTGTGCTGGAGGAGGTCGTTGGTGGTGGTCGGTGGTGGTGGTGGTGGGAGGGTGGTGGTGGTGGTGGGTGAGTATAAATATATATAATATTAGTAGGTGGTGGTGGTGGTGGTGGCGGAGGTGTGGTGGGTGGTGTGTGGTTAGTGGTTGGTGCTGGAGGTAGTTGTGGCGAATGTGGCCGGTGGATGGTGGCAGTAGGTGGTGTGTAGTATGATTGCGGATATGTAATCCATGAGACGATGACGGTGCTATCCCGTATGATGACCATGATGATTGGCCCAATTATGACGACGACGATGCTAATATAATGGTACCCACATGAATAAATGGATATAACAACCTGAGTTGGTGGTGGTAATCATAATGATGCTGCTAACCTATATGGTACGGTTTGCTTATGCCAACCCATACGATGGCGAGTGTAGCTCGCGCAATGAGCATCATTTCTATGATGATGATCACACATATATATGATGATGATCAATTATATGTACATATATGACAATATGCTACACAGACGTACACACACACACACACACACACACATATATATATATTGATGAAGATGGTGACACCGAAATTTAATGACATGTAACCCGTATGATCGACGACGACCATGATAACGTATACGATGGTCATACTGATGGTAGCCTGTACGACTGATGATGTCGTTTGATGACGACAACAATTCATAAGATGGTGCCGACAGTGATCGCTAATATTGGGCTTTTTGTTTACGATAACTCATACAATGCTGACTACATCCCATACATGGCAATAGGTTGATGATGCTGCTACTGATGATGATGATCCTGTTGACGATGATGATGACACTGATAACAAGATATTTGTTACCCGTATGATCAACGCCTACTATAATAGCCTATACAATGACCACGTTGATTACCCACACGTCTGATAATGATGCCGTTTCACGGTGACGGTGATCAATGATTATGATGATGATAACAACTATAATACATGATAATGATGATAACTTTATGATAACCTAGAAGATGATAATGATACAAAACTACATACTTATTCATTATGATAATGATAACACTAGAATGTTATGAGCTTCTCTATTACGAAGTTGTAAATCTTATCCAGAAAATCTTACTAATAGTTCAATAGTGGATAAAATTTTAAATTTATTTAAAAAATACGATTTATTAAAAGAACTCAACTTTTAACGAGATTTATACCGGAATGTTAGTAAAAAAAAAAACTAAAAGTAAGACTATGTTTTTATACTATTTTTTTTAAAAGTTAAATATAATAAGTTATAAAAAAAACAAAAAAATATATATATATAATTAAATGTGTAGAAAAAAAATTCAAACCATTCTCAATGATTAAACCCCTTTACTTCAAAACCCTAAATCGACTTCAAACTTCGCTTTACTGTAATTCATATTTACTGTAATTCGTAGACTCGTCTGATATAAAAATGCCACGTCTCAATAATGGAGTTAAGTTCCTGGTAGATATCGACAGCGATTCCATGAGTAGGATGGTATGTTAATGTTATCTGGCTAATTTTTTTTATGAAACATTTTACAGTTTTGCAACATATACATTCTAAGAACATTTTTTGTGTTACTTATAGCTCATTCCTAAAGCTGTTCAACCGATGTTTGCTGACATGAAATCAAATACCGGCTGTTGTTTGATTTATGATCAAAGTGGTAGAACGTTTTCTGTAGTTATAATCAAAGTACTTTATGACTTTTATTTTGGAACCGGTTGGACTGAATTAATCAGAGAATGTTGTATACAAGCTGGAACATATGTTGTATTTGAGGTTAGGTCAACATCTATGTTGAACATGCTTACTTTCAAAAGAAACGTAAATGATCAATTCGGTACAATGTTATGCATTCCACTCAGAAACCGACACGTTCATTACTTGGTAAGTTTTAATTTTTGTTTTTAATGATTGTTTCCAAATTCAAATGTCTATTAATTAACATGTTTAACAGGATTCCCTGAGTGGTACGTGATTCAAGAATTTGGTGAAAATTGCATGAATTTGCTTTTCGAGCTTATTGCTCCAGATAGAGTCTTGTTTAACGTTTCATGTCATTGGGATGGAATGAGGTTTTTAAACAAATCAACTTGAAATGTGGTTCGTTTGTTGTGTTTGAAGTCATATCAGATTTTACATTTTATATTAATGTATTTCATGAAGATGGCATAGAATTTATCCTTCCTGGTCCAAATTAGTTGTTTCTCAACTATCAATTAAGCAATCAAGGTAGTTCCTCCCAAAACCCAATTCATCTTGATGAGAAAAATGATGACTCTAAAATCGTCTTCCACATGAATGTCACCAACAAATTGGTAAATTGGATTTTTAAATTTCTTTTTTATTTACAAGTTTATTCGTTTAAATTTTAACTTTATAATATATTTGAAATTTGCTTTTCATAGCGTCTTCCGGGTCACATTGCTACCAAGATTGATGCCTATGATGGAATGCTAATCACTTTGGTCAATCCCGAAGGTCGTAAAAAAAATGAAACTTCATGGTGAATTGTCGGAACTGAAATTCAGATATTGTTTACCAAAATGGAAAAATTTTTGGGCGGAAAATGATTTACAGATTGGTGATAAGTGCAGATTTGAATATGACATCAATGAAGGTACTTTGTTAGTTTCAAAAGTTGATTAGTGCAAGAATGCGCGTTGTGTTTGGTGATTTTCGGAACATTGTGATTTGGTGACTTTGAGAAACATTTGTGATTTGGTGACATTTGTGATTTTTGGAACATCTGTTATTTTCATGTTTAGATGGTTGTATTGATACATATTTTAGTTTATTGTTTTGAATGTTGGTTGATTAACTTTTAAATGCTTTACTTTTATAGTTTCTTGTAACATATTGTTTTGAATGTTGGTTGGTTACATATTTTATTTTATTGTTTTAATGGTGCCTTTTGTATGAAAATTTTTAATGAATGGTAATTATGGAGTATCTTAAAACAAATCGTAAAAACAAAAAACACTTTGTTAAAAACGCTTGTGATACGTTTATTAAATCGTAAACAACACCTGTTTAAATCTAAAAATAAAACAAAAAACACTTTATTAAAAAACACTATTACGCTTGTAACACGCTAATGTACAAAAACATATATAAATATCCTAATACGCTAGTAACACGCTTATCCCCTATAATTTATATTAAAAACTATGCCAGTAATCTATTGGTTCTTAATCTATTGTTAAAAACATTTGTGATACGCTTATTAAAATATGATATATTTGTTCAAACGAGTCTATTACGCTTGTAACACGCTAATGTACAAAAACATATAAAAATATCCTAGTACGCTAGTAACACGCTTATCCCCTTTTATTTATATTAAAAACTATCTTCTATTAGAGTGCCTGTTTTCAGCCAGAGGTTCTCTGCCAATAATCTATTGGTTCTTAATTAAAAGGGAGGCAAAACTCAAAAACCTCCAAAATATTGGCTCCAAATATTCAAAAACTCCAAATTACATTTAACACTCCAAAAATCAAATTACACTCCAAATTATTTAAAAACTTTCCCACTCCACAAATTAATCAGACGACACAATTGAAGAAGAACAATCGAAGATGAAGCTTATAGATGAAACAATCGAACAAGAACATGTTTTATACTCCGATGAGGAAGCCAACGACGTCGACGACGCTCAATCAGACGACACTGAAGGCTACTCCAGCGAGGAAGCCAACGACGACGACGGTCAAGCAGACGATGCTATAGCGACGATGGCTATCGAACCCATCAACAGTTTTGCTACTACGAAAAAACCTACAAGGGGGTTGACGAGGTTACCTAAGCTACGTACCGATTATGCAAACTCTGGAGGTGTCAGACTGGCAGTGGAGTTTGATAATCTGGGTAGGTTCACTGGCCAAACCAGATCAAAATTTGCAAGTTTTATAGGGGATGTTGTAAGGGAAATAGTTGGCTTGAGACATTTAAGTTGAAGGGAGGTCACAAAGGAGCTTAGAGATAAACTGTGGGAATAAATAACGGTTATTCATAATTTTTATTTGTGCATTTTATATTTTGAGAAGTAATTTACCTTTACTGTATTATATTATGCAGAAATATTTTGAGATTGAGGCGTGTCACAGGCCTTCTGTGATGAATCGGCTCGGACACCTTCTTCGGGATATCCAAAGAAAAATGTATGCCAAATACATTATGCTGAACATCGGTAAATCTATGAACCTGAAGGCGATACCCAAGGGACACAGGACGATGATCAGGCAAGAAGACTGGGATCGCTTCATTGAGTACACACAATCAGAGCAGTTTCAGGTATAAATCCTCTACTCTGCAAACGCAGATTGATCGAGTATATATGGTTTATGTTTTTTTAAATATAATGAAATGATTATAATGCGTGGTTGAAGGAAAAATCGGCTTCATCAAAGGGAACTCGAGCAAAGAATGTTTTTGATCATCACATGGGACGAGGGGGTTATACCTACCTTCGAGAAAAATTGGTAATCACTGTCAGCTGCTTTTCTCTCTAGTTCAATGATTTGTTGGTTATGTGTCTAATGCATGACCGTCAGCTGCTTTCTTTTGAATATTTTACAAGGTCAAAAAGAAGAAAATTGAATCGGATGAGATCCCCGGCCGTGCATTAATGTGGATGAAAGCAAGGGAGGACAAATATGGTGCATACAAGAATGTTGTTGTCGAAGGCGTGGCAACCAAATTAGTATGTTTTAGTATTAAACTTTTTAAATCATGTTAAAGTCAATTCATTGCCTTATATTGGTGTCAAACAAACTTGAGTCTGTCTAACTTGTCTCAACACTTGATGTGGATACATAAGCGTGTTACTAGCGTATTAGAATATTTATATATGTTTTTGTACATAAGCGTGTTACAAGCATAATAGACTAGCTTGAACAAATATATAACATATTTTAACCTGATCGTTTACAAAGTGTTTATTTACTTACAGTAGTTCATGAAATCTTACGTTTTATGCTTGTAAGGAATCGGCAGTTTGACATTTGTTTTCTTGCAGGTTCAGCATGAGGAGCAGATCGCCTCCGGAGCCCTGACACTTGAACCGTGCACAGATGCCGTCACCTTAGTGCTTGGCAAAGAGAAATGTGGGTTTTTAAAAGGGATTGGGTACAGATTTACAACAGGTAAATATTGGGGTGTGAGTCGGGTAAAAGGCTTGTTTAAGCAACGGATTGTCCAACTTGAGTATGAGGCGGTGCAGAGAGATGAAGTGGTGAATAGGTTGACGACTCTACTTGAATCCACGAATGCTATGCTAGCAAGCCGTGAGAAGGAAAAATTAGCATTTGAGGCCAGCTTCAGACATCTCAAAGGATTGTTGCCGCATGTGTCGGCAAGTCAAGTAAGTGACGTATGCTACATATTAATTAATGCATTCGACATACATAATTGGCACTGTTTTTGTCACAATTCTTAGGTAAATCCTGTTCCCAATCAGGTTGGTTCAAACCAAAGTACATAAAGTATCTGACAATTTCTTTGTTTATTACAACTTTCCCTGTGATTTTTCATTTTCCATAACTTAATAAATTGAATTGTAGGCCTGTTATGTGGGAAACATCTAAACCTCAGGTGAGGTTGTGCAACAAGAATCCGCTACTCAGGTAAGAATTTAACAGTTTGATTGATTTTTTTAAATAATTAACTTTCCATGTGAGTGTGCTGATTTTGCATCAGTTAATTGTAGGCCAAGTCCGTGGATAAAATAGTTGTCGAAACGGTACTTTGTCCCCATATCGTGACATCAGTAAGTATTTGACAATTTCAGTACTTTTTATAATTCGTTTCCAATGTGAGTGTGCTCATTTTCTATTACCGAATTGCAGGCCAAATCCGTGGAAAAAATTGTTGACCAAATGGTACTCGATCCCCATAGCGCGACATCAGTAAGTATTTGGCAATTTCAGTTTTTATATTTTATAACCTAATAAGTCTAACAATTCCAATTTCTTTTATCTTACAAATGAAGCATGTAGACAACAATGTTGACGAAACATCAACACAACTACACCACACTCCAGATAGTAACGGCTCGAAAAAATCATCAGTAAGTATTTAGCAATTTCAATATTCCCTTTAATTGTTGAGTGATTTCCAGCCATAAGCTGATTCATTGAATGATTTCTAGGTAAAACGAAGAAGCCGTAAAAGAAAAGTTGATGTATCTACGAATGAAGCTTTCCCAAATCCTGAAATAAAGGTATGTACTGCGCGAAACATTGTTAATTTTCCACCAACATGGGTATATACTTATATATTTACTTCAACATTGTTAATTTCACATGCTTGTTTATAGGTGTATGAGTGTTGTTTGTGTGTGCATGACAAGCGTAACAAGGTGGCACGTGGTACAGTTCAATGGTCACCGGTTCCATAACAGTTGCATGGAAAAGAAATCCCGGAGGGTTGCTATAAAGTTAGTATCTTAGAAGTCATAAAGGAACATGGTACTTTTGTTGCTTGGCCAGAAAACCTAATCTTATGTGACCAGGAGGTTTGTTCCCTTTTAACTTAACCGAACAAATATCTATGTTCATTTTCATTTAGTTTAAAAAATGAACACTTGTGTTCGTTTATGTTCGTCTGTTTATCATCTAGACTAACGTAATTGAACACAGATAAACGAACATAAACGAACTTCCCGTTGAAAGGTTCACGAACAGTTAATCGAACGTTCGGTTCATTTCCAGGCCTACTATTTTGTTCTATTCAATTACAAAATATGACATTAATTATACATATTTTTTTTTCATATTCTGTTGTTCTAGCTACCACCACTCCCATCCTCAAAAAAACCAGACAGAGCTGGCAAGAAGGCAAAGGCAAAGTACACAACGATAGACAGGGTGACCAAACAGAAGACAAGGAGTAGTGCCAAAAAACCGGCGCCTTAGCTAGTATATAAGTAGTCGTTATTTTTTATTTTCTAAGATATTTTGTATATACATTTACTTAAGTGAATATTATTGTTAATATAATTTGTTTCTAATTTTGTTTTGTCATGCTTGCTTATAGCTGTTTTATATTACTGCACAAAAAATAAAAATAGTTATATTACCTAATTACACCCAATTTGGCCACATGGAACACATTAAATAGGTGTGGCCAAAAGTAAGACAATAGACACACCTGAAATTACAAAAATCACTATGTGTGACGAAAAGTTTGAGAGTAGCTACACTTTAAATTACGAATAGCATTATGTGTGACAAACGGTAAAACAATGGCCACACCACAAACTACAAAAGAGTGTTTGAGTGGCAATTTCACAATTTTAGCCACATTGACAATAACCTCCAGTGTCTATATGTTATGTCTGGCCACACAATACATCACTATGTGTGACGAAAAGTTTGAGAATAGCCACACTTTAAATTACGAATAGCATTATTCGTGACAAACGGTAAGACAATGGCCACACCACAAACTACAAAAGAGTGTTTGAGTGGCAACTTCACATTTTTAGCCACATTGACAATAACCTGCAGTGTCTATATGACATGTTTGGCCACACAATACATCACTACATGTCACGAAAAGTTTGAGAATAGCCACAATTTAAATTACAGAATAGCATTATGTGTGACTACCGGTAAGACAATGGCCACACCACAAACTACAAAAGAGTGTTTGAGTTGCAACTTCAAATTTTTAGCCACGTTGACAATAACATCCAGTGTCTATATGATAAGATTAGCCACACAGTACCTCACTATGTGTGACGAAAAGTTTGACAATAGCCACTCTTTAAATTACGAATAGCATTATGTGTGACAAACGGTAAGACAATGGCCACACCACAAACTACAAAAGAGTTTTTGACTAGCAAGTTCACATTTTTTGCCACACTGACAATAACCTCAAATGTCTATATGATATTATTAGCCACTCAGTACCTCACTATTTGTGACAATAAAGTTAGACGATAGCCACACTTTCAATTACGAAAAGCATTATGTGTGACAAACGGTAAGACAATAGCCACACTATTATCTACAAAGGAGTGTTTGAGTGGCAAGTAAACATATTTAGCCACGTTTAATATAGTATCCAGTGTCTATATCCTATAATTAGCCACTCTATTATTAAATTTAAGTGGCCATTTCTTTGCTATATCCACACGGTATAGGTCACAATGCAAGCTTAACACAACCCTATTGGCCACATTATTGTAAAATTCATGTGGCTGAAATAATAATTCATGTGGCTATATACGTGCAATGGTCACTCATAGGAAATAGTCATGTGGCCATTTTCTATCATTTAGCCAAACTTATTGGAGAGGCTTCTTGATGTCCAACAACTAATGTCTGTACCCTTTAGCCACACTTATTACCACATAAGGCCACTAAAAACTGTGTGTGGCTATATCATACCCACGGTGTCGCGACCTTTGGCCACATATGACCTGAACAAAATGTGTGTGGCTAAAGGCCTACGGCCATACTTTTTTCGTGTGACCGAAGGTCAATTTTCACGTAGTGGATTTGTTGTTGACAACAGTTAAATACATAAAAAAAACTACGCTTTGGTTGCACTAAAAATGCAAAAAAAAAAAAAGGTTTTAGAAAAAACACATATTGATAGCAATTTTATGCAAACAGTTCTATTTGACAACATTCAAAGCCATTTAAAGTGGGCACTTTTTGACAACATTTCCTTTTCCATTCGCAACAGCCAACTTCAGGTGCTAAAGGTGGTTCGATTGACTCCCCATACATTGATTAGCAAGGAGGTGCAGTTGCATAAAACAAGGAGGTGCAGTTGCATAAGCTGATTAAACCGAAAAATAGAACTAGATTTTTATATGGTTGTTCGATTCGTGTTTGTAACATTTTCTATTAAAAAGTAATATTTTATAGGTTTTTTTGGCATGCAACCAGAGGTGGAGGATATACCAAAGAGAAGGTTACTCGGTGTTGGACTGTTGAATTGGGAGCTACTTACGTCTTTCCGCTGAGCAACCGGGCAAAAGCAACAGCGACTTATTTTGGAAGTAAAGAAAAGTGGATAGAAAGATGAGAAGACAAAAGAAAATAGAAGAATGAAATAGTTTCATTTCCTTTCCTTTCTTTCCGTAGGTGAACTCGGGACACAAATGTGTATCACTATCAAGCGTGTGCATCATTGGAGTCTAACTACCAGCCCTGTAGCATTTGTGGTGGTTCAATAATGTCATTACCACACCAGATTGTAATTCTGTTGACAGGAGCGAAAATATTCTGTCAGGTTGGTAAAACATTCATTTTTAAATTTATATTCATTAATCCCTTATTTGTATTTGAACGATGTTTTGCGACATGGTTGTAGATTTCAAGATATGTCATCCCATTGACTTTGATTTCTACATATGCAGCCATGCTGACCTTCAAGTATGTGACATATTCATACACATTTTCATTTGAAATGGTTTTAAATATTTGTTCTATTGAAATTGGGGTCGAACGGGCTACTAGCCGCACAACCCATTCATGTCCTCTGTGATAATTGGGAAAGGGTAAAAACTTTTGTAATAAGTCCAAAGTACTAAGTTGGTATGTCTCAACTGTTCAAACCTTTTGAAACAAACATCAAGTTTTGTTGATATTGTTACTTTATGCAATTGGTGTTTTAGTAACAATAGATAAATAGCATTCCAACTGGTTGTTTAGAAGGGTTTTGTATGGAGTCAAAACAGGTCGGAACTGTGCATTTAGTGAAAATTATTCTTGTTTAATTTATCTATTACAACTATAAAAGGGTGCTAATTTGAAGTGTTTAGACCTGTTGCAGCCATTTGTCTGTGTATCATTTTGATTGGGTTTTTAAAGGGTACTAATTTGAAAAGATAGTAATTTTTCTCAAATGAATTGTCATAAGTGTTATCCCTTAAGTTGATAACAAATAGAAATAGGGAAGCTGCTAAACGTCTAATAGTGATCCTTGTTTATGGTGTTCTTTAATTTGCCAATATACTTTTATTTTTTAATCTGTTTCAACACAGGTATTCTCTTTTGTTTTGTCTTTACATACAGATTTTGGTTTTTAGATGACAAAAACATGAACAATATGGAATTAAGTTGAATTATAGTTGTAGTTGACTTTGAAATGTGATTTTTTATTTATAAAAATACGATTTAGTTTGGGCTTGAGCCTGCCATAGCTTTGCTTCAGTTGGCTTGTGACAAGAAACTAAAATTTTTATGATCATGCCAGAGATGGAAAAATGGGCAGGGTAGCCGGGTTGGTTCGGTTGGGCAACGAGTCATTTGTTGTATGGGTTGGTCACATGTGGGTTGGGTTTGACTTGCTTACTTTTTGTTATTTTAGTTTAGTAAACATAGTTTTAAAATTTGACTGTTGATATAAAATAGCATACTTAAAAACAAATGTGATAGCTAATAAATATCCATAAGTGAAAATATATCCATTATTTAAAACTAGATGCAAGGGTATTTTCGTCAAACTGCAGAACACATGTCAAAACAGAAAATTGATTCTGGGGGCTGTACGGTGAAGACGCTACAATACCAAGATCATGTATTGAAGTGCTTAAGGTTAGTTTTTGTATTTTACTTATTGACCAATAAAAACAGTTGAATATTTATTAATTAAGTTTTGCGTTATTTAGAAGTACAAAGCAACAAGTGCTTTCATTAGTATAATGGAGTGGAGTATGGTTATGGCAGAATATTTGTTGGCGGCAACTTTACTATATTAATCTGGTCAAAACTAAGGCACAACCTTTACAAACGTATCACACGAATCTCTTTTTTTGTTTTAATATAAAATTATTATTAAATGGGTCGTGTACTTGTGTTCGTTGGTTGGCAGGTCCAACTTAACGTGAACTCGAAAATTTGACCTAAACAACACTCAAAACCAAATTATATCATACACATGTGGATGAGGCTCTATAAAAAAGAATTTGGTTGATCCGTTAATAAAGGGTTCAAACAGTATACATGATGTTCAGTTATTACTTAAACATACATAATAAATTTAATTGTCTATAAGTTTTTCGTACATATTATGTGAGATATTAGTTGCTCATTATGTTTTTAATCGATTCAAAGGTGTCTTCCAAGGGTGGACTTGATGAGCATATGCATTATCATATGGTAATTTTCCTTTTCATTACCATATTACAAATGTTTACTTTTTGTAAATTGTTTCACTTATGATTGATGTTTTGGAATGTTTATTTTTGTGTAGGTCATGAAAGGGAGTTAGAAAATCAAAATCATCAGGAATGATGATCGGTGAAAGAAGAAAGGTGGTGGTTGGTGTAGCAAGTTCACTTGCAATGTATAATATGTGGTGATTGTGATGTGTGTGATTTGTAGAAGTCTTGATTTTGTTCAATAGCCCTTGTATTCAATAAAAACCTACCATGTGTTTTGTAATCTTTCTTTTATGTTTCATGTGTTATGATGAGCTATTAATTTTAAAGTGACGTGGTTGATTCAAGAAATATTTTACTGATATTGTTGTATACTTGTATAGCACGTTGTTTTTGAATTCCGCCACATCACACGGGTTTTTACTAGTGTGTGTGTATATATATATATATAGGGTTCAAATAAGAATAAGTAGTTTCCTAGGAATGGTAAGAACCAACAAATTTTTGACATTTGACATTACAAACTATGATGAAAGAACAACTCTAGGAAACTATGTCGGTTATTGATAATTTTAAATCTCAACCATTGATTAACATGATCAAATGGTTATAATTTATTCCCAGTATTCCTAGGATACTACTTATTTTTAGGATAACCATATATATATATATATAATATATATATATTGAAAAGATCCAATACACTAATCCTTAACATACATTAACGTACGCGTATCCATTTTTTCACGAATCGATCCATGAAATCACATCCAAACATCTCGGAATCGTCAATACATATAAAATCAATCAGTTGTTCTCCGAAAAAACAGTTTTGGATGGTTGATCGATCAATTTTTCACTTTTTTCACGAAGACCGTTTTTGGAGCGTTTGATAAGCGTTTAAGTTTTCTAAGCGTTTAAGGTTTTTGCCTTTGTTTTTTGCCTTTAAGCGTCTCGCGTACCTACCGTACGTTAAGACATTAGCGTACAATAACTGCACCCTATATAATATATATATATATATATATATATATATATATATAGAGAGAGAGAGAGAGAGAGAGAGAGAGAGAAGGGTTAAAATAAATAAGACATAGTTTTGTAGGAAGAGTAGGAATGATATAAAATTTAGAGTTAGGAAACTATATAGCCTAAATCCTAGATCTTAGGAAACTATTTGGTAGTTTAAAAACTACCAATATCAACCACTAGATCATAGATCCAATGGCTAAGATTTATTATTACTCTTCTTAGGAAACTATTTCTTTTTATTATAACCCACGCCTGTGTATATATATAGAGTAGGGTTAACGTAAAAAAAAAATAGTTTTGTGAGAAGCATAGGAATAGATGTAGACCTTTAGATCTAGGATCTAGTGGTTGAGTTTGGTAGTTTTTAAAATTTGTATAGTTTCCTATTTACATGGTATAGTGTCCTATTAATGTGATGTACTTTATTTTAAAGCATTCTCACACTACTCACAAAACAATTGTTTTTTATTTGAACACTTATATATATATATATAGAGAGAGAGAGAGAGAGAGAGAGCAAGGTTAAAATAAGAAGTAAATTTTTCCTAAGAAGTGTAGAAAGTGTGTTTTCACCACTATATCTATTAAAACACACCGAACAAAAAACACACCACCACTAAAATAAAACACACTGAACAAAAAACACACTTTCCATATCCACCGTTAGATCAACATATCTAACGCACCAGATTACTTCTTACACATCTTATTTTAACCCTACCCATATAGAGCAAGGTTAAAATAAGAAGTGTGTGTATATATATATATATACATATATATATATATATAGAAAATGGTTCAAATAAGAATAAGAAGTTTCCTAGGAATGGTAAGAACCAACAAATTTTTGACACTTGGCATTACAAATGATGGTGAAAGAACAATTCTAGAAAACTATGTCGGTTATAAGGATGAAAGAGTAATTCTAGGAAACTATGTCGGTTTTTGGTAATTTTAAATGTCAACCATTGATTAACATGATCCAATGGCTATGATTTATTCCTAGTCTTCCTAGGAAATTACTTATTTTTAGGATAACACTCCAATATATATTCAAATAAGAATATATATATATATATATATGGGTAGGTTAAAATAAAAAGAGATAGTTTTCTATGAATAGTAAGAATAGATCTAAGCCATTGTATTTAAGATCTAGTAGTTGAGATTGTTAGTTTCCAAAATGTCCAATAGTTTCCTAGGATATATGATTTAAGCTACATAGTTTACAAACTTCAAGTTTTATGTTCTTCTTACCATTCTTAGGAAACTATTCTCTTATATATCTATATAGGGGAAGGTTCATGTACATTTTAATTTTAACATGAGAACGTAGGAAATAATACCAACTTATAAAAAATGAGAACGTAAGAAACAATACCAACTACAATACCAATCTACATAAACAATGTTTTATAATAACAAAGAAAAGAACCTAAAAATTACAACAAAAGAATTAAAATCAAGAACAAAATAATAACAGCAAATACCAACAAATATTTATAACAACAAAAGAAAACATCTAATAATAACAACAAAATATGAATCAGCAAATAGTTATAACGTCTCATAATGGAAAATTAGCAAATACGAACAAAAAATAACAGCAAGCACCAATTGGTTCTCACCGTTTTCATGTTAAGAATAAAATGTATTTGATCATGTTTATATATATATATATATATATATATATGGGATGGTTCATGCGAGAAGTAACATTATAGCGAGAAATGCGATAAGTGAATCTCAACCATTGATTACACAAATCAATGGTATAAGATACCAGATGGCATTTTTGTTAATACTTTGAAAACTTGCAAAAATCTTTTATGCCTAAAAGGGCAAGATCGTCAATTAGGTGTAGGCAATAAGGAACGTCTGCTATCCCTTATTTCGCTCCCAAACCGCTGGACATTATGTGTAGCGTGGAATCCAAATCGACGAATTTAAACCGGCTTGAATCTGTTTTCTTGTATATAACAAGCAATCGTGACTCACTTCTTGTTACCAGAGTGTTTTGAAGCAGATTAGGGGTTTTTCATCTACTACAATGATCGAACCTTACAAAAAGGAGTTGAGGTACGTATGATAAATTGTGGTATTTTTTTCAATCAAAGTGCCCTACACCTAATAGTTTTCGAAATATTGTGGTTTTCTTTTGAATCAAAGTGCCCTACACTTTGAATCAAATTAGTTGTAGTTTGTCAATAGAATTTGGAGTTTTGAAGCAAAATTAGGGGTTTTAAAGAAGAATTGTGTAGGCTTACAATAGTTTTGGTTAATTTTGTTGTGTTTGTTAAATATAGATATATAACTTAAGCAATATAAAGTGAAAATCCTGAAATTATATTAATGTGTTGTCCTAATACCTACATTTGAAGTCTGTATACTTACATGAAAATATCGATTTAATAATCTATTGATTTTGGGTTTAAGAGCATATTGTATCTTCTATAAATCAGTGCAGGCATTCATGGTATTTGTGTAAAAACACACGAAAGTACAACTGTGTATGAACTTTCTTTGCTATGTAGAATGGAATGATTATTGTGGACATACATTAGTTTAAGTATTGTGTAGGGATTATTATTTGTTGTGTAAGGTTGTAATTATGCACTTGTGTAGGGATTATTATTTTTTATGTAAGGTAGTAACTATGCAGTTGTGTAGGGATCATTATTTGTTGTGTAAGGTAGTAAATATGCCGTTGTATAGAGATTATTGTTTGTTGTGCAAGGTAGTAACTATGCGGTTGTGTAGGGATTTTATTTGTTGTGTAAGCTAGTAACTATACAGCTGTGTAGGGATATATACTTGTTGTGTAGTAGGGATTTTTTTTTGTTGTGTAGTAGGGATTTTTTTGTTGTGTAATGTAGTAACTACGCATCTATGTAGGAATTTTTATTTGTTGGGTAAGGTAGTAACTATGTGGTTGTATATGGATTTTTATCTTTTAGTTGTAGTTTATCATAATGACCTACACCAAATTATTATTATTATTGTTATTGTTAATCGAGAGTTAAATTTGTAAAACTATAAAGTGTAAAGAATCCCGACATTAGGTAAATATGTTTTTTTTACAAAAATTGAATACATGCAATTGCAATCTGTAGTAGTAATATTCAATGTTGCATCTTGATACTAGTTTGGTAAGTATTATCATGTTTGACATATAACAAATTAAAAGGATTTTTATTTTATTTTGGATGCAAAAGGACTATTGTGGTGAGCTACCAAAGGACTCTTGGGATGTTGGGTCTTGCAGAGGAGTCATTAAAGTACAAGAAGGTGCTCAGCTAAGGACTAAATAATACACAACAATGATTCCGTTAGGTGACATCAACAATAAAAATTAGACATTATGGATAATTAGATTCAAAAGCATTAAAGTCATATTAAATGGAATTATAATTAAAATGTTTTTTAAACCTTGTTTTGTTAAGAGGAACCGTTTTTTGGTGATGAGCCATTTTCTTTTGATTATTCCTACGTATATGTAGATTATGTTTATTTTGAGTAAGTTGGGTGGCCGGTAATTTTTCAAAGTAACAATGTAATGTAATGGGTTTTAAATTTAGTTGTAAATTAACATATTTGATGATCCCTAAGTTCTTGTAATGTATTATAACCAAGGTTTACAATACGTATTGGGTTACTTGGAATTTATCATGTGTGACTGTATAAGTACACTAAATGAAAGATATGCAATTGCTTAGGATTATGCATAAATGTATGTAGGTTAGGTGTTTATGACCATATTATGTAGTTGGTTTGTTTTTTTAGAATTAATGTAACAGGTTTTCAAGATGGCTGCTAGAATATGTTTACATTCCCTTGTAATTGTTGTGAATTTATGTTTATGTTTTACCATAATTATTAATTTTGTTGCTTGTTGTTGATAAAAAGTGCAGGTTCATTGAAATGGAATTAGCAAATGACATTAAATCAAAACATTAAATTATAATCCTAAACTTGCTTATACGAATTAAATGATACCTAATTCTGCTTAGTAATTGTTCGGTCATCCTTGTGTGACGCAAAATTAGTTTTGATTATATGTACTAGAAGATAATTAGCCGAAATTGACATGTGAAAAACCTTGAATGTGAATGGATCGATGATCGAGTAATGAACATAGCGAGAAGTGAATAAGAAATCTAATCTTAGCCTGTGATGAAGGATCACACTGGTGATTGATTATAATGTTAAAATTAGTAGTTACAATATATATAATAGATAACAAAAGTGTAATAATATTTGAAACGATCATAAAATTAATAATTACCAAATATAGGATGATGCTAGATTACCAATATACCCATCTATATAAATTAATGGAAAAATATAAAGAAAATATATGATTGGTTGTAATTACTTCTCGCACTTCTCACACTAAAAATACTTCTGAAATGAACTTAATATATATATATATATATAGGGTTAGGTCCTAGACTTCAAAGATTATATATGTCTACAAAAACAGCCTAAGATATGGCTTAGCACCATCACCACAACACAAAGAAGGGTAGCATGGCACATCCAAGTGATGGCATGTCTTGGAAGCATTTTGACACGGAGAATCTTGAACTTGCAAAAGAGATTCGAAATGATCGTTTTGGATTATGCACAAATGATTTTAATCGAAATAACTCCAAATCAATTCCATACTCGCTGTGGCTCGTCTTTGTTACATTGTATAATTTACCTCCTTGGATATGTATGAAAGACTCGTTTGCTGAAGTATGTTTGATTATTCTTGGAGGAAAGAGTTCGGGTTAGATTATTAATGTGTTTCCAAGAGCATTTCTTTCATAAGAATGAAAGGATAGAATGCACCGTAACAGATGATCTTCTCCCCATTTCTTTTGCACATGAGGATGGAATGCTAGATGAAGTAGAAGACATGGATAATGACGAAAGAACTTGAGTTTGAAGCCACTCATTAAGCTGATAAGTATTTAGACGATAACAATGAAGAAGTTGATTTTGGGCGATGAAGATTCTAATGAAAATTGTAACAAAATAAACATAATACCTTCTTGTTTTGAGATTTATAGTTTTAACTAAACATGTGATTAGGTTTGATTAAACATAGGTTTTAGTATATTCAGAAGGTTGTCACGTGATTAGGCACACGATAGTATTAATATATGCAATTCATTGTGATTCACTGATTCTCACTTTGATGGTGGTTATGTGATGTGGTGCCTTTTGCTGGTTCTATATGCTTCAGTTGTCAAGGTGCTCTCATGGTGGTTATTTTTTTTATACTTTTAGACATGTTTATGTATGTGTGTATCTTCTCAACTTGTTCTTTAGCTGTGTTAGGCAAATACTATAGATGATAGTTAATAGTATGTTATTGTTGGAGTTTTTATATATCTAGCCTAAGTGCTCGGTATAGGTTATTCCAGGGTTTGTTTCATGTATATATTGAGTGTTCCTTCATTGTAATTCTTTCAGTTAAATCAGTTTATTTTACATGGTTAAGCAACAATGTAAAGAGATTAGGTACAAGAATCTCAATTCATGTTTTTGTGGTTTATAAAGTATATGCTATCTTGATTAATTCTATTGAACTATTTGGTTCGATTCAAGGGGTCCCACCATGGGCTAGAACCGGTTTTATATGATGCTTTGTTTGATATTATTTATGTACTAAATCTATAACAAGTTAATATGCAAATAACTTAATAATCAATATGTGAAAGTCAACTCAATGAGTTTACTAAACAACATTATAAGTATTTGTATTGATATTGACATGATAATATAATATGTATCTCATAAATGATCTAAAGTCATCAAGTGGAAATTTGAAAATAGTGATGCCTAATCAAAATTAGAAATATTAATGCAAATTTTGACTATTTAAACAATTTGATAGTCCACATTTGTAGAAAAAAACACTAGGGCGCGAACCGACTACGCATAAGATACAACAATCACATTGCATGAATGGAAGCCAACCTTTGGATAAAGATCTAAGCAGTTTGCTGGTGTCGGATGATGATTAAGAAGGAAATTTGAATTGGGTTAACAATAGAGCGGATGAGACTTGGGTAAGTTGACTAATTAGTAAATCCAAACAACATATTTCAAAAGAGAAAAATAGGAAAATTTGAATAATGTAATTACATGGGTTTAATAATAGGTTAACTACAATTGATATATTGTGGATAAGTACGCATATTATCATAACATACATCCCAAATTTGACGAAGACTTGTGCCCACGAGCTGCTGGAGGCATAAAGAAAGAAAAAGTGTACGGGTTAAGCAATGCTAGTGGCTCTTGTGTACATTGCAGAAAAGAGCCCGAGGTATGCTAATAGAATTTTATTTTTGAAAAAAACTTTGAAATCGGTTTACATTTTGGTTGTGAAGCAAAGATAGGGCTATGTAATTGGTTTATAGTTTGGTAACAAAAGTTTTAACAACAGTAGCCCTTCAGCGAAGTGCTACTGAGTCGGTTTCTATAGGTAGGAAACATCATTTTTATTATAAACTAGTATTCAAACCCGCCGCGTTGCGGCAGGTGGGTGTTAACTCCTGTGTCGATGGCTCAGTTCTTTACTATGGCTGCAACATAGGTTGCCACGCGAAATAGCAAATGGTCATCATAGCCTAGACCGAAGATTTAAGCAACAAACCGAGAACAAAAACCACCAGCCACCGCCAACTACACATACAGTCGGAAATTTGTGAATATTTAAGCAGCAAACTAACAACATAAACCACCAGCCACCGCCACTACGTGAATTAAATGGTGGTTGTGTTGCACTATGCTTTTGTAAAATAAAAAACACTATTGTCATGTGTTTAATTAACAATTACATAACACAATAAAAATGAATGATGATGTCATATTTGAATCATCCAACTGATTTTTTGTGAGTTTTTACAATCTGCACAGCCTCCATGGCTTAGATCTCCGTCGTGGCTGTAATATGTGTTGCCACACCAAATAGCGGAAATAATTGTAGCCTAGAATGAAGATTTAAGCGACAATACCAAGAACAACATAAGGCGGCAACCTTCTGCCAACTCATGCTACCTTACATGCCCTCATTATAAAGATTCAAAGTATCAAAATTAAACACTGCATTTCATCACCAACTAACAACAAACAGATGGGGCGATTCTTTTTAGCAGGGGCATATCCAAATTAGTATGTAATGTAACAGATTATGGGTCAACTGAATTCGATTTGGCTCATTTCAATATGTAATGTAATCGTTGTAACGGATGGTGGATCAAATTCTGGCGCGCTTCAAACTGAACGGGTTTCAATATGTAATGCAACATATTGTGGGCCAACTAAACTCTATCTGACTAAGCCCGTTTTTCTAACGGAACCGTTTTACACATAACTCAGCCCACTCATCTTTTAGCCTTAGATTATTTCAAATCCATGAGCTAAATCATTTAGACACTAACCTGGTAAAAAGCTAATGGAAATCACATTAAAAAAAATCTAAACAAATTGAGGATTATTTGGTAGTTTGATATTTTTCTAAAAACCATCTTTCTTGAAAACCATTCAAGCTATGAACACCCAAGTGTTCGGTTCGTAGGCCTTGTTGGCCCGGTTTATTAGTTGAAGTCCAAAGGGAAGACGGGTGTAGGGTGGCCAGACCGAAGCCCGGCCTGGTTTGGATTTCTTGTTCAATAATTTACAACCCTAGACTAGTCTCTGTTTAAACAACGTTATGTACTTGTAATCCTTTGTCACTCAATAAAAGAAATACCTAGTTTCCACCCGTGGACGTATGTCAGTTTAGACCGAACCACGTTAAATCCTCGTGTTCGTTTATTGCTTTCGTGTTTGTGTTCGGTTCATGTGTTTATTTAATCCTAACAAGTGGTATCAAGAGCTTAGGTTCATTACACATGGGTGAACACGCTCGTGAAAGAGATTTGTGATATAGGGATTGTCTTACGGCAGCCATAGCCAACGGTAACCCAGGAGGTTATCAACAATTTGTGTCATTCAAGAAAAGTTAAAAAGAAATAAAGAAGCAGCCTTTTGGTTTTTTTCTTTGTCTTGTTCAAGAAGGAATAAAAGCCGCCACACAATTTTAAATATATTGCAATTGTGTTTTGTCCTTTTTTGTGGTCTTGTGTGACACACAAAGTCAAAACTAGCAAGTCGAAGACATCAAAAACTATTATCATGAATCTGAAGCAATCATTGGCAGTTCTGAGCCGTTAATTTTTGTTGGGTTTTTCGATTAGTTTGATGTTGTGTTTTTTGATTACGCCGAAATCGGATCCTATTTTGCTGAGAACGGTTTGTTGAATCAAAAGAGACCAATTACAGAGACCGAAAACCAGTGCCAACTGTGTTGTCGGGTTATATTGTTTCAGTTTGAAGTTTCAGTTTTTTGATTATCATAGTTCGTTATTCCGCTGCGTTTAAATAGGTTGATTTTTAACAGAGTTCAGTAGAACAACCGTTAAGTTCAGGCCCGTGCCATTGCTGTGTCTGTCTCTGTTTTTATCCAGTTTTTCGTTTTAGTCATTGTCATGGCAGAAGACGGAAAGGTTTCGATACAGAAGTTTGATGGACCGAAATTTGGTTGGTGGAAGATGCAAATTGAAGCGCTACTTTGTCATTAAGACTTGGATGTAGTGTTTGAAGATGAAAAAACCAGAAAAGTTGTCAGAAGTAGAGTGGAAGAAGTTAGACAAGAAATCTAGGGCTTGTATTACATTGTCGTTGTTAGAAGATGTGGCGTTTAACGTCATGAAAGAAACCACAGCCCGTGGTATGATGGATGCACTATCCAACATGTATGAGAGGCCTTCGACAGCGAATAAGGTCTATCTTATCAGAGAGCTAGTGACACCTCGAATGAAAGAGGGTGGGTCAGTTACAACGCATATAAATAATCTTAATTCGAAAATCTCTCGCTTAGTGTCAGTCGGCATTAAGTTTGATGATGAAGTTCAAGGTCTTTTATTGTTATCCTTTTTGCCCGAAAGTTGGTCGCAAACAGTGATTGTAGTTTGTAGTTCGTCTAAAAAAATTACTTTTGATGGGATTCAGGATTTGATTCTTGGATAAGATTCAAGACGCCTAACTTCAGGTGAATCATCAAGTGATATATTAGTCATAGAAGGTAGAAGTAGGGGAAAACAACGATGCAGTGGGAGCGGGAAGAGGAGTCAGTCTAAGACTCGTAAAGATATTAAATGTTGGGGTTGTAAAGAGAAGGGACACTTCAGGAATCAGTGTCCAAATGGTAAGAAAGGGGTGAACGTTACAGAAGACGACACAGATGACGGGGTCAACAGGGATGAGTTTTTAGTTCTTAGTATTGAGAGTAACGTTGATTCTTGGGCGATGGATTCTGGTGCATCGTTTCATGCCACTCATTGTAGTGAAACGATGAAGAATCTAAAGTTTGGTGATTTTGGAAAGGTTCAACTAGCGAACGATGATATTTTAGAGGTTACGAGTATGGGAGATGTTGATTTGATAACTTCAGCAGGTACTTCTTGGACTTTGAAAGACGTGAGGGTTATTCCAAGTTTAAAGAAACGTTTGATTTCAGTTGGGCAGTTGGATGACCAGGGGCATGATGTTAAGTTCCGGAATGGGCAGTGGAAGGTAGTCAAAGGGAATCTCGTGGTTGCTCATGGCAAGAAATTGGGTTCGTTGTATATGGTCGATAGGTCACCGAAATGAGTGGATCCAGTTTTGGTAAAATACAAAGTCCTGTTCACAGAATCTCGTGGGCAGAAGAAAGTTCGTTTTGCAAGTAACAATCCCAGAGCCAAAGTGAAGATTTAGGATGAACGAGCTCGGAAGGTTAAATCAGTCAAAAGACATCGTGACAGTGGGAGCGTAGGTCGTGTTTCAGTTACAGTACCAAGTTGACAGTGGATTAAGAAAACCAGTATTCCAGCTGTAAAAGTCTCTCCAGTGGATTACTTGCTGAATATGGAGAGTGTTTGTTCTCAGAGTATCTCAGGATCCGGTAGTTTGTTTCAGTGGGAGCCGGTAGGGACAGAGTACGGGTCAGGGGCAGTTTTAGCCGTGACTGATGTGTTGGAGCTCTGGGGAGCTTCAACGGGGCCTTCAGGTTAATTGATGAGAAGGTGGTGACAACTAGAAGATCTTTAGATTATAGAAGTACAATCAAGAGTGCAGACGAGCGTACTCAAGGCCTCAGAGTAGGAGATTGTTGGGTTCGTAGGCCTTGTTGGCCCGGTTTATGAGTTGAAGTCCAAAGGGCAGACAGGTGTAGGCAGACCGAAGCCCGGCCCGGTTTAGATTTCTTGTTCAATAATTTACAAACCCTAGACTAGTCTCTATTTAAACAACGTTATGTACTTGTAATCCTTTGTCACTCAATAAAAAGTACCTAGTTGCCGCCTGTGGACGTAGGTCAGTTTAGACCGAACCATGTTAAATCCTCATGTTCGTTTATTGTTTTCTTGTTTGTGTTCGGTTCGTGTGTGTGTTTAATCCTAACACCAAGAATACCACTCAGATAAGGAGAAGCAAACCTGAAAACCCCATGCTCAAATCGGTTTCAAACAATCATCATATCACAAACAAATTAAAATAAATCAAAGCTACAAAACGAATCCAGTCATAACATTGGACACAATTAAGGCAATGAACATAAAAAAATGAGAATAATCTTATCTGTCGCCATTACTCATCACAAAATCTTCGCCATGATAACAAAGTTATAAGCAATCGATCTATCAAAAGAGGCTCAGATCTTAGATATGGCCACCATGCCACAATCACACCACCGGAACCAAGCGTCACAAAACACCGTCGCCGTCACACTACCGCCACCTAGGGTTTTTAAATGGAACCCGACAACAGTAGGTGGGCATGTGGCTGAGACGTGGATCACTATAGCAGGGTATCGTTGCACGATGGTGGCCGGAGGTTAAATGGTGAAGTGAGAGAGGAGGTGCAATGTTAACTGTATTTAATTGTTTACAAAAGAGTAAAGAAAAGAGACATCTCAGTATCTTTTTAACACATACACGTTAGAGAGAGAGAGAGAAAGACACCAAGCACGTTAAGCAACATGACTTATCAAACCTTTGTAAACATAAGGTTGTAAATAAACTGGAATAAATTAATGAAGCAGTACCAAACTAATAGCACAAAGTACAACATATTAAAGCCAAAATTGCATGAAACAGTGAAACTGTGCGTGTTAAGAATGTTGTAAATTAATATATATAATAATATTTTTGACAGCTTGACTTTTAAAGTCAAACTATCACTTTAACTTTCATATGAATTAGTTTAGGATCAAAAGGTGTGGTTAGTACGTAATTTGTTGTTTAGTTTACAAGTAGTTTTGGACAAGCTGCAAACGGGTTGGCTAGACTCTATGTTGTCATGGGTCAAATTTTTTGCCAAAGTTTGGGCTAGTTCAAAAAGTTATTTAAATTTAATTTGACATGAATCGAAACTTTTTTCTCACATACAAGGGTATGGCGGGTCGGGTATAGTGGTTTCGTGGGTCTTACACTTTACTTGCATAGGCCTAGTCAAAGACCCACTACCAACTTATAACTTGTTAAACATGATTGTTACAGCCCTTTAATAGCATGATTATATACTATTAGCCTGTTTACAACTCACATATAACTTGTGTATTATAGCCTGCTTAAAGTTTGACTTTTAGTCAAACTATAACCAACTTATTACAACCCGTACTGGTTGTTGAGATTACAAGTCGTTTTGGACAAGCTGCAGACTCGTTGTTCAAATTTTATTTTTACATGGGTTAAATTTTTTTATGTTTATTTCTGACCATTTGTAGATTGAAAAGTTACACTTGGTTATTAAGGAGCTCGTGAATGAAAAGGAGAGGATAAAGAAAGATTAAATGGAATTATTTTGGAGTTGATGGCTGAAAAGGATTAAGATAATGCGGAGAAAGATGCAATTCTTAATAAACTTACATTGAAGCTATGTTAAAATGTGTGGTTTGATAAGCAATTTCAATATTTTGAAGCCACGCTAACACACTTTATTTTGAATATTTTGAACATTTGGATGTGTGTTTGGGTTATATTAGGCACTTTAGTTTGGGTTATTTTTTGGATTTTTTTATAAAATGGCTTCACAATTCAAGTTGGTCCAAACTGGCAGGAATGCTATGGTTTGCTCTAGCAAGTAGACTTTGCGACCGCCGCTGTTGCAAGATTTGCGACCACAACAACGGTAGAAGGATTTGCACAAAGATTTGCGGTGGTTGCAAGAATTCCAACCGCTTTAGTGGTTGGTCGCAAAATGTAATAGCAGTCGGAAAATTGTCGCGACAGAAGCAATTGCGACCTGCGCTTTTCCCACCTCATTTTCAGTTGCAAAACAGTCGCAACAGGCCAATTGCGACCATTTTGCGACTGCAAAGATGGTCTGAATGCCTAGTTTTTTAATAGTGACTATAGTGAGTCGAAATGTGGTTTTTATTGCATAAGAGTAAAACCTTCATATTTCCGTCGGAACATTGTTTTCCATTTGTATCTACATATTTTCCCCGTATTTTTTATTTTGTTAAATCTTATGATACGTAAAAAAACAATAACAAAAAAAAAGCACTTCGGGTGTCCAGTTTTGGTGATGAAGAACATGGTTGTCTCAAACAGTGATATTTGCAAATAATTTAGCGAACTTAGTATTTAAATTGATGGGCTGTGATAAATTGCAAGGAACGTTGATCACAAGCGGGTTCCATTGGTTTACTAAACAGATTTTGTCGGTCTAGTTGGTTTATAATTCTTATCAAGGAAAATATAGATTCTGTTGAAAGGTTGGTGCAATTAGAAATTTAGAATATATCCAGACCATTCACAAGTTCAGAACGTGTGTCCATCTAGAAAGAATCCCCAATCGTCCAAGGAAAGGAAATGGTTAGTTGAAATAAATCCTAAGGGGTGTACGCAGGGCTTAAAAGCTGCGGTAACACATTAAACAATATAGAACCATTAAGGCATGGCTACAGCTATAAGCATGCTATTATGCTATGATTGTCATAAATAAACAACATCCTGCTCATGGATGACCAAATGAATATTCAAGCCACTTTCCACCAAATTCAGTGTGATTTCAATAAGCAATTCCAGGATCGATGTTAGGTGGCTGTTAACATATTAAGGTGTCTAATAAGCCAAGTAGTCAGCCTTCTCATCACATTTATTACTTCAATTTTCTTACTTCTTCATTGATCGATCTGTGAACCAAGATTGATGGCCAGGCATAAAATTGATACTTTGAACTTCGTTACTGGCTAACAAGATGATTACCACATGACTCATTTTATGTTATTAGCCTTTTAGATTTAAGACTAAATCAACTGTGAGAAAAAAATAAGAAATACTAAAGAAATATGCGGTCGGGAAAATTCCTGTGACTTACTTGGAAGGAAGCCAGTGTAACCCATATTTGACACGATATGGAGACCAGACATGTAGAAGAGGCTCTCCTCCACCCAAATTATTATTTGAAATATTAACGTGGAAGATATATATAATCTTTTGGAATTTGTCTATGGACGTGAGTGATATCTGAAATCTTTGATACAATTCACGTACTCGATCAAAAGTTATATTAAAGTATATTTCATACTAATTTCGAAGAAAATTTCCGTTATTCGTTCTTGCCAAAATTCATTATACCTAAACTATATTTTTTATTTGAATCTCGTCATTTAATGTGGACACAAGTGTTTATGGTTAACAACTAGATGATTGATTATGTAATTTCGTATTTAGAAAAAAAGTTATATTAGATGATTAGATAAAGTGCACATGCTGTTCATGGGTATATATTGTTTTGGATCCGGAAAACGCTAATTGGAGTGAGTAGGGATGAGATTTGTTGTCCCGAATACCTGTATCTTGTAGTTGTACTTTTGTACCCGCATATTTGGAAGATTTCTAATTAATGTGTCTATGAAAGTTTACAAATACGCATTTTGAAATGAAATATGATGATTTGATTTTTATTATCTCTTGTCCATTGTATTTGAAAAGAAAAAAAATACGTTTCATCGGCTGAAACCATAAAAACAAATACCACAATACCGACTTTGTTATGTTGGAATCGATAATTTGATATTTAATGTTGTGAACTTAATTTTGATGTGGTTAATTTGTTTATAATATAAATTCCTACGCTTAATTAATATATGTTATCTTTAATTAGAAGTCCTTGTATTACAGTGTTCAAGCTCGTATTAGTTTAGAAAGAAAAAAAGATCTTCTTTTGGAAAATTATTAGGCTATATTTATGTGAGAAGTATAAATTTTATAATTATTTAGCTTTATTAACTAATTAATACAGATAATGGGGACACTCGGGATGGTTATATATGGGGTTGCACTAGAAATGATATATGCCAGATCTGTTCAAAGTCCAGAGAAAACTTCCTTTGTTAGAATGTGGTTTGTACATTCTCAGACACAAATGTTTTTCTTGGCAGCAAATGTGCATTAGCTAGTGATAATGCAGCAGATCAGTTTTTGAATTTTGGTAGATTGTTTGATGTTTTAAAGAATGTTTTAAGGAGACTTGTTTAATGCCTTAATGATCAAGAAGATGAATTGAGCTGCTGCATTGGTATATTGTATGCGTAGGAGCTAAAACCAAATTTGTATGAAAGAAACAATGAACTTTGTTGTTGTATAACCGCACAAAATGATGTTTTTTCGGATTATTGTAGCATAGAAATTTATGTTAAGTTCATACGTACAAAGAACTAAGTTGATGATGATCATAATAATGTCAATTATTGATAGGGTTATGCGAACTATTGGGGCCTGTTAACTTTCTCACGGATCCTCTTGAAGGGAGGTCTACTTTACGACCAACTGATATTCTTGTGTTCGGGTGGGCAGGGGGAAACACACCTTTGTGGATCTTACAGGAGTGTCCTCTTGTTGGGCTTAGGGACCGTGGGTTTGTTGTGGGTCAGGCTACGTTGAAGGCTGAATCCGGCAAAGTTGTTAAATACGAGAAAGCTTGTTTAGATAATCAACATGTCTTTCTACCATTTGTCTTTGATACATTTGGTTTCTGCCCCAGAAGTTGTGAAATTTTTTAGTAGGGTTCAACGTGTCGTACACGAAACCTCTTCAGCTTCTAGGTCCCAAAGCTTCGTTTTTAGCAGGATTGGCTTTGCTATTCAAAAGGGAGTTGCGGCGCAGCTTGTTGTCCGTTTGCTTGCCACTTTATTGTAATCGTTTTATAGTAAATTATATATAAAATATATGTGTCTAATTATGCATTTAAAAAAAATCTATTGAGTACATGTCAGGTGTCACTCGACTGAAGTTTCAACGAAGCAATCCGTTGCTGAGGAACAGGCTTAAAGTTCTCACCTCATGTCTCGAGGTTTGCATCGGTTTCACATACATATATACAGCTTTTAAAGAGCTTATACTTGTAACTCACTATATATTAAAGTATAAAATAGGTACAAAAGGAGCAAACAACAAATTACCCTACAGAAAGAAATTATGACAAAATTATAGGAACACACCATGTTACTTAAAGTACAGAAACTTTATTTATTTATTTATTTATTTTATATGGTTGCAGGACTAGTTTCAAGGAGAAGGATGCAGATAAAAATCTCGCCACTTATCAATAAATGGCAGATGATCATGATTCAAGCTTGGGAGGTTGCGATCTTGAAGGCTATTGATTATCTGCATAGTCTCACCGAGAAGTTGGGCTGCAGTATGTACACTGGCCTCCCTTTTCTCTATTACACTTGTGTGGCATTTCGTTGTGATTACTTGGGGTAAGTTTGTGAGACATGCAGCCAATATGCAAGAAATCATTGATGATAACTGCCCAAACAGTTCCTCATTGCTAACCTGGTCTATGTCGACATGGTGGGAAACAAGCATCGTTTGGGTGATCCGGTACATTGAACTGGCAGAAATTGTCTTGTGGAATGAACTATCATCTGAGCCTTTCAAGCTTTCATTGACAATGTTTTCAGCTGTATCACTGAGCCATTGAACAATCTCTTTGGGTGTATTAACATCATGAGCAAGGTTCTGCACCCTGTTTCCAAGCCATTTGTGGTAAACTTCAACTTCTAACCACAGCGTTCTAGCAACCTTTTGAATGATTGCATACTCCTCACTAGCATTGAGGGTTTCTTCCACATGTGTGACATATGTAAGGCCTTGGCTCACACTCCTTAACAACTTATCGATATTGTCTTTTTGGATGTTAGGAAGAGATATAATGATGGTTGTCAGGGTCACTACCGGTAAGCTCCAGCCGTCCACATACTTCTCTTTAGTTAAAGGTGGGACTTGATGCACGTCATACTGCCCAACTCCTTCAAAACCACTAGATTTCTCTAGAAGTTTCATAAGATTGTTTGGCTTATGCATTTCAGCCTTTTGGATTACATATTTCACAGATTTTGAAATGCTTTTCAGTGTTCTCTCAGCAATCTCCATATCGTCCTGAAGTTGCAAAACATACGGACTGAGATCTGTTCTGTTGTGTTGTATTTGAACAGGTCTCTCTACCATCCCACTATTTGAGGCACCAAACATGACCTTTATCCAATTCCAGCAATGGACACAACACAAGACAACAATTACAAAGAAAATCGGGATCAACGCTATCATTTTACATGCTATCACAATTGTCTTCTGGGTTTTGATACAAAGATTCAAAGTGAGGATCTTTAGATCATGGAAGAAACACTTGCATCTGCGACTACTGAATTTAAATGGTATGCTACTTTGTTTCCAGTCATATAACTTTTGAGTACAATAGCTCTCTACTTTAAAGACCCCTATATGATTCCAAATCCATTTTATGGATACGTTAAAGCTTAGAGACGCAAAACATCTTGACAGAGGAGCGACTGTACCCAGTATTACTCCTATAAATTGAGTTATAAGAATCACGACAACTGACCCCTTGTAATCTGACCGATAAGTAGGCAAATCTGGTCTTATGGGAAACATAATAATAGTAAGTATTAGAGTGCTTAAAAAACATAATACCCCAGAAGCAGAGGTTGTAGCAGAGCAAACTATCATAAATTGGGGACTACCCGTTCCTGCCATGATCCAGTGGTTGCTCACATACTGCTTTAGCTTGTCAACCGTTGGTTGTTGGAACTCCAGATCCTTCAAAGCTGTATCATGACCTTCTTCGTATTTGGAATCTAAAATTTGTTTTGACTTTATAATCATTAAAGCCGAAAAATGTGTGTATCATGAGCAATGCGAGTAACATAGCCATGTAAAATATTGCTATCAACCAACTGTTATAAGTTATAATATTGTATTCCTGATAATAATGTTCATCGTTGTTAAGCACACCGGTTAGTATTTGGATGCATACATTGACAACCAAGGTGATTACTAGAATACACAAAGCAATGATGTTCGTGAGAAGTTCCTTACTGTCCATGGTTGCTAGAGAAGGCAATAGATTAGCCATCATGGTGCACATAAATGCCATGCTTCCGAGCTTTGCTCCCTGGTCCACTTGACCTGGCATTGAACTATTTAGATCCATAGGCAGCTTCATTGCAACAGCAATGACAGTGAGGGAAGCAGCATTCAGAGTAAAGTGTTTACACGTAAACCATAGTTTTTTGTTTTTGAAACCATGTATTAGATCAGCCAGCATTGGTAGAATGCAGAAAAGAGAAGCTATTGCAATATAAAACCCAATCCACACCATAGGTTTACTGAACCTGTATTGTAGATCTGACTCGTACATTATGTTCTCGAAGAAAACACGAAGTCGAACTCTCCGACAATTAGACTTAAGTTGATTCTGAAATTGCAAAATTTCTTCTGCCGAGGGAAGACCCATAATTATGCTTCTTCCAATGAAAGGAAATGATTGTGTAAGAAATCAAATCGAAGGGGTGTACAAAGTTTGTGTGATTTATGGTCTAAAGCGTTATGGTAATATGTGAAACAGCACGTATAAAAGGAATAAGGTAAGGCTTTAGGTTCTGTTTGGTTAAATGCATGCTAAGGTTGTCTTAAATAAACAATATCTCAAGTTGCAAGGGTGATCGAATGAAACTTCCAGCCACTTTCCACCAAATTCAGTGCGAGTTTAATAAGCAAATCCAGGACCAATGTTAGACGGTTGATAAGTCAATCATTTCATCAGATTTATTAGAAATTTTGGTAAATGTGATTGGCCTTTTGGAAATAGTAAGACAAGCAAAAATCAAGATAGGAATATGCAGGCTAGAAACTACCTGTGACTTTCCCAGAAGCAACCCGGTGTAAGCCATGCATGTAGAAGAAGCCCTCCTCCACCCAAATTAATTATTATATGAAATCTTAACTTGGAAGAGATAATCAACTGGAAAATGTGTGCGGACGTAAGTGATATCTGAAAACTTGAAACTTTGGTAGACTTTTATTTGTTTATTTGAAACTTTATCATTTAATGCGGAGACAAGTGTCGATGTTAATAGCTAGTAACTTACCCCCAGCGTTGCGTGGCGAAATTGGTAGGTAATACTCGGGCATGGTAGCAGAAAATCAACGCGAATTCGACGGATATTCACTACGTTCGTAACGTTATCGTAACTAAACCCAAAAAAGTTGAGTTAAATTAACATGTTTAAAATAAATACATAAAAAAAAGAGGTAGTTGCACTTGTATAAGGTATTGTAAAAAAAATAATATATATATTCTGTCAGCAAAACCTGGCATTTGGTAAAACCCGAGCTTTACGACGGCGATTCGACGTAAATTCAGACAGTGTGTCGGCTATGTTCGTTACGGTATATGCAACGTTGGTAAAATCGGACATTGTCTGTCGTGGTCGTTGAGGCGGTGAGTCTACCAGAGTTCAACAGGTTTATTTCATGTTCGTTTACGGTACCGGAAAAAACTCATTTAGTTACATTTGTCATGATACCGGAACTAAATAAAAAAATATATAGAAATTGAGATGGAACAACGAGGTGGCGTTGATGATAAAACTCAGGCGTTAGTCAAACCCGAGCGTTGTCGGTCCAGAGTTTTGAGTCAGTGAGTCTACGTAAATTCGGAAGGTTAAAACCAAAAAATAGCAAAATAATAGATTAACAAAATTGATATTAAATAGGTTACATTTGTTACGATACCAAAAAAAAGAGCGCTCCAACGTAGTACCGCCACTTGCCCAATAGGGGCCAAGCGGCACCAAACTTCAATTTTACTTATATTGGATAATAGATATTTAGAAGACTGATTATGTAAATTTGTAAGTCACTTTTCTTTCATTTCCAACCTTCTTGTTATTTTTCTCTTTCGTATAAGGGTCTTCTTTTTCCTTTTTTTTTGGAACGACCAACTAAGTAACGCCGAGTACTTTGTGTGCCGCCCCCATTGGCTAAAGGTAGCCCGAGTCAGCCACGAGTCCGGACGGACGGAGCCCCTAGCGGTCCACCTATTGAGGGATTCCCCTGATAAAACCCAACCCCCACGCCCGCCAAACGGCACGACAGCGAGGAGCCGGTAAAACCGGGTGAGATCAGAGCTCGAACCCTGGCAAGCCATACCTCTCACTAAGAAAGTGAACGCTCTATCATTGAACCACATCAAATTTATTCTTTTTTTTTCCTTTTCACTGTTGGTCTAAAATAAATCTCTCCGTTTGAACACTTCCATGCTTTTTACCCCTTTCCAACGGCATCAGTATCTTCTAAGTTCATTTGACAAATGAAGAGGTAGGTCCCAGCAGAGCCCAGTTGGACCCGCAAGACTCACCTTGAAGAGGGACGTCTGCGCAAGGACCAACTGGTTCCGCAGGACCAACCATGCTCAGAGATGAAGACCTTACGCGCAGTACGCCAGCTGTTCCCGTAGGAAAAGCCTCCCAATGGTGAAGTACCCCGCCTTTTCCCGCAGCTGCGGATACAAGCCATCAGGGAAGGCTACCCGCACTAACAGCAAGGCTACACGCATAAGGCACTAACTCAATAATTCAGTAATGTCACCTGAAGGAATGAGCAAGGCGGGAACACTCCCGCCCATATGAGCCAGTCCGTACGCTTCTGGAAGGTCTTTTGTACTATACCTGCCAAGGTATGGACAAAATAGACAAGATCTGACCAGAGCGGCCCATGAACCAATCACGGGGTGACAGCTCACCGACAACAGTACGAGGAGCACGCTCTAGTACAAAATGTCACTATCAGCCGCTGCCTACTCACCAACCCTTGCGTGGCACGTACATAGCCTGCAGTTGGTGGAAAAGGAACAGTACACAGCCGGCCATGTCACTATCAGCCGCTGCCTACCCACCAACTACTAGCATGGCACGTGCGTAGCCCACAGTTGGTGGAAAAGGAATATTATACAGCTGGCTGTACCTGCTTGGAAACCTACCTTCGGCTATAAATATTCCAACACCTTGGAACGGTATCATTATCTTGTATCTTATCTTCTCGAGCAATCTCTCTTTATATACACTTATATTCAGAGCAATCTAGTCTGATTCTCACGCCGGAGGGTGGTCACAAGGAGGAACCCCCCCTTCTCAGTGACAAGCTCACGGTGTCTGTTTTGCAGGTCATCAGAATAACCATCTCTGCCGGACCTAACCCTCGTGGGAAACATTACTTAACCCCCAGATTATCCATAATCTACTCGGGGGCGCCTAGTATTTCTTCATTGGCGCCATCCGTGCATAAAAGCTAGAACTAATTCTCAGTTTTTTCAAAAAACCTCTGAAAAGATGGTTAACGTTACTCCGGTCCCAAGGCCAGTGAGTGACCAAGAAACCCCGGTAACCACAACCCCAGCTACTGGGGGGAACACCGGCGGTTACACAAATTTTACGAACACTACCCCGGTTACCCAATCTGGGGCAAGTGCAGTAAACAATCTTTCACTGGGACTCACCGATGCCCAGTTGGAGAAACAGACGAGGCTCCCCCGCCAAACACTCGATCAAGTTAAGGCGTGGGCTGAAGCACGTCAGAAGGAATTCCAAGCTGAGTTGGATGAACGCTTGCGTTCACTCCAACAGGCTGACGAATTCGGAAGCACTCGTCAACAGCTCAACATGAGCAGTGAGTGCGAGTACTCGGACGATGATCGGGAGGAATCCGACACCGACGCAAACCCTCGCCATAGGGCGAAAGGGAAGCGTAAGGAAACGGACTTCCAACCAAGAAGGAATTTCGGAGAAACCTTCAAACCAAGGACCGCGGGGGGAAATCCACGTGACTTCTCCAAAACCTTTAGACCAACTGTTGCAAATGCGGGAACGTCCAAGTTTGCAAGGGACATTGCGGAAGCAATCGCCTCGAAAAGTGCCAAACAAATGTCCAACATAGGCACTTATGATGGTATGTCCGACCCAGACGATCACTTGAACAGATTCATAGCGGGGGAAACCGTCAGCAACTGGACGGAACCCACGTGGTGTTATATGTTCCAGATGACGCTGGTTGGAGCGGCCAGGGCGAGGTTTGATCGTTTACCGGTCCACCACATCTATGATTGGGCGGACTTTCAACACAAGTTCAGCCAACACTTCAGTCAACAGAGGAAATATACTGAAGAGCAGTGGACGATCCTCAACTGCGTCAGAGAGGAGGATGAATCTTTACTAGACTTCATCACGCGCTTCAACTCCAAAAAGCTGAGTCTGGGCACCATAAGCGAAGATCTTGTTCGCGCCGCTTTCATCCAGGGCGCCGAATACCCAGAGCTTATCCACACGTTGACGGGTAAGGACGGCATGCCATCCACATGGGATGCCATCATAACAGTGGCCAAGCGCTTTGCCTAAACGGAGAAGCAACTGGGTAAGGATCTTCCCCAGAATACACACCTCTACACGCAGAGGACTAGAGAAAACAACGTTCGGACCGCTCGGCAAAACAAAAAGAGGAAGCTAGGTATTTGGCAGTCAAGGGTAAACTTTGACACCTCATCCAGCTCTCGCCCTCTAGTGGGCGGAAGGGATAACACGCACCCATCAAGCCGAAAACACCGATGGACGCCACTCACCAAAAGCGTCACGGAAATATTTGCCACCGAAAAACTCCCATGGCCAAAAGCTCCAATGATCCGGCAGCGACCTAATGCGGATCAGAGCAAATCCTGTGACTTCCACGGGACAAAGGGTGACATCACTGAGGAGTGTACATCCTTGAAGGATATTGTTGAAACATTCGTCAAGGATGGAAGACTTACACACCTTGTGGCATCAATCAAGAATGGAGGGAGGAATGATAAACGATACAAAGGCAACGGACGAAAGCCTGTTGACATCAGCATCCACATGGTTCATAGTAACATCAGAGGAAGAAAAAGACGAATGACAGAACCATGCGCGTGGAAGGAAGCTGAGGTGCGCTTCCCGCGAGTGCCAGGAGGACCCAGCAAAGAAGGCCCTATCGTCATCAAAAGCCAGCTGGGGCACTACATCACTTCCTGCACTCTTGCTGACAACGGTGCCTCGTCAACGGTGATATATAGGCAGTTCTTCGACAAGCTAGACGACGAAGACAAGGAACGCCTGGAAACGGTCTGCGCCTCGATGGAAGGGTTCGACGGCAGCACAAACACCCCCCTGGGTATCCTATCTTTCCCCGTCATTCTCACGGATGGGAAACACTCCCGCACAGAAGATGTGGACTTTGTCGTGATGAGGAAGCCACACCACACGTACGACATTCTCTTCGGGAGAGACGGGATGACAAGATTCAATGCCGTGGTATCTTCAGTCCACGGCATGATGGGATGGCCAACAGCTGAGGGTGTAGCGATGATCACCGGCATTCCCCAGGTATGCATCGCATCTGTCTCATCTAAACCCAAAACAAAGATGGCTAAACCAACCATCACCGAACCGGAAGAATGGGCCTTCAATGGCAAATACCCTGACCAGGCCGTTACCATTGGCCCAACAGTCATTGATCCTACGCGCACCTTACTCAAACGCTTACTACTGAAAAACGCTGACATCTTCGCATGGACACCAGCTGACATGACTGGGGTACCTCGAAGTAAGGCAGAGCATAAGCTCAAGTGTGACCCGGCTTTTACGCCAGTCATACAAAAGCGCAGAGTAATGGGGGCGGAACAAGCTAACGCGTGTAGAACCCAAGTCAAGGAACTCCTTGACGTAGGCATCGTACGCGTTAGTAGATATCAAACATGGGTTGCAAATCCCGTTATGGTACCGAAGAATAACAAACAATGGTGCATGTGCATAGACTTCAAAGACTTAAACAAAGCATGCCCCAAAGATTGTTATCCGTTACCCGAAATTGATCTTAAGGTAGATTCGTTAGCACCGTTTCGCCTTAAATGCTTCCTGGATGCGTATAAGGGGTACCATCAAATCCACATGGCCGTTGATGATCAGGACAAAACCGCTTTTTCGGACGCCCGATGGCACATTTTGTTATCAAATGATGCCATTCGGACTTAAGAATGCCGGGTCCACGTACCAACGCCTGATGGACAAAGAGTTTCATGCCCAAATTGGGAGAAACTTGGAAGTCTACATGGATGACTTGGTCATCAAAAGCCCTGACGCGGAAGCGAAGTTGAAGGACATCGAAGAAACTTTCAACACGCTCAGGAAGATAAACATGAAGCTCAATCCGAGCAAGTGTTCCTTTGGGATGGAAGAACGGAAGTTCTTAGGAGTCATCGTTACTAAAGATGGCTTCAGAGCGAATCCTGAAAAGGTTGAAGCCATTATCAAAATGGAATCACCGACTACCATCAAGCAAGCTCACACTGAATGGACGACTAGTCGCACTTAACCGCTTTTTGGCAAACCATGCGGATAAGTCGTTTCCATTCGTGTCAACATTGAGAAAATGCTTAAAGAAAACGCACTTCCGCTGGACACCAGAAGCGGAAGCAGCTTTTCAGGAGATTCGGTCACGCTTGATCGAACTCCCAATGCTCACAGCACCAGAAGCGGGGGTGGAATTAATCCTATACCTTTCCGCCACAGATAGAGCAATCGGAGCAGTCCTGCTAGTAGAACGAAAAGGCATCCAGATGCCAATCTACTATGTTAGCCGTGTCCTAACAGACGTAGAAACCCGGTACTCTACCCTGGAAAAATTAGTCTTAGCACTTGTACAGGCTTCACGCAGGCTAAGACGATATTTCCAAGGTCACCCAATCACCGTTCTCACCAACTTCAAACTTGCAAACGTTCTAGGCAAACCCGAATTGTCGGGACGCCTAGCCAAATGGGCAATAGAATTGGGAGAATACGCGATAAAGTACAAGCCAAGACCAGCCATAAAAGGCCAGGTCTTGGCCGACTTTATTGCAGAAGTCCCCGCTTCGCGGGAGAAAGAGTGCCAGGAGGAGGCTCAACCCTTCCTAGCACAGGACATCCAGGAGGTTTGGCGACTCTACACTGATGGAGCAGCCAGCAACGAGGGTTCAGGCGCAGGGTTGAAACTTACCAACCCAGCAGGTCAAGAATATACTTACGCTATTCGACTGGATTTTCCAAGTACGAATAACGAAGCGGAGTATGAAGCATTCTTGGCCGGGCTGAGAATTGCGCGTAAAATGGGAGTGAAAAACTTGGAAGCCCACGTGGATTCCATGTTAGTAGCCAACCAAATAAACAGGACGTACACGGCCGTGAACGACACAATGGCCCTGTACCTCGCACAAGCAAAGACCCTTATGCACGATTTTAACGATTGTAAAGTCATACACGTCAAGCGTAGCGAAAACAAATCTGCGGATGCGTTAAGCAAGCTTGCATCGTTAGCCTTCACCCACTTGGGAAAGGATATCCGCATTGAACTCCTTGGAGCACCATCAGTCCCGCACAAGGAAATCTGTGTCATCCAAACCGGCACAGAAACATGGATGACACCAATAATAAATTACCTTGCGGCGGGTATACTACCAGAGTCAAACACAGGCAAGAAAAATACGTTGTAAAGCACTGAACTATCAACTCATCGATGATGTCCTTTATAGACGTAACTTTCTTGGCCCACTCCTAAGATGCGTGGACAACCAAGATGCTGACTACCTCCTAAGGGAAGTACACGAGGGCATCTGTGGAGTACACGCAGGTCCACGCGCTGTTGTAGCTAAGCTTAACAATGCGGGATACTTTTGGCCGGGGATGCATACGGATGCGCTGGCATACATAAGAAAATGTAGGTCTTGCCAGCTCTACGCACCCAACACGCATCGCCCGAAAAATGAACTTGTTCCAGTCACCTCTTCATGGCCATTCCAGAAGTGGGCCATCGATGTGACAGGCCCATTTCCCACAGCAGCAGGAAACGTTCAATTCCTAGTGGTAGCCATCGACTACTTCACCAAGTGGATAGAAGCAAAACCCTTAGCCCAAACAACCGCAAAACATATCAAAAAATTTATTTGGGAATTTATTATTTGTCGTTTTGGACTTCCACAGACTTTGGTGAGCGACAACGGCACCAACTTTGCTTACAAGAAGCTACAAGAGTGGCTGGAAGAATTTCAAATCACCCACACCTTTACCTCAGTGGCGCACCCATAGGGTAATGGTGAAGTGGAAAGAGCAAATAAAAGCATCATCGACGGCATAAAGAAATGACTCTTGGAACACAGATCCGGCTGGGTGGACGAAGTCCCATACGTCCTTTGGGCAAACAGAACGCTGAAAAAGGCCAGTACGGGAGAAACCCCGTTCAGCCTCACTTATGGCACTGAAGCCATGCTCCCGGTAGAAATTGGTTTACCCTCACCAAGGGTCTTGATTCAGCCAGAAGACAATGATGCAGAAAGACGGTTAGACATTATGCTATCCGAAGAACGCAGAGACTTAGCCGCAGTGCGTGAAGAGAACTACAAGCGACAAATGCAAAAGTACTACAACACGCGGGTAAAACTCTGCAACTTCAATGTAGGAGACTGCATATTGCGTAACAACGAGGCTTCAAACCAAGAGCGCCCAGGAAAGCTGGCCCCGGTCTGGGAAGGACCATACATTATAAAAGAAGTTTTGGGAAAGGGCGCATACCGGCTTGAAAGGCTCGATGGCACTCCCATCCCAAGAACATGGAATGGAGCTCAATTACGCAAATGTTACATGTAGATCAATTCCAAACTTGTAAAGAAAAGGCCTAGAGCCACTTCTAATGGAAATGATTCTCCTTTATCACATTGTGTTGATAGCCTTACCTTTATACTTATGAACTTTCCACACTGATGTGCCGGTATTCACCGCATAAATATGGGAAGAAGTAAGTCGTTGCGTGTGGAAGGCGGCAAAACCCACATAAACACATAAAACGGTAAAAATTTCTAAGGGAAATATAAGGAAAACCTTCACGCAGGTCAGTTATAGGTGAAGTTTGGTCATCCTACTAAATGCAAGTGACGGTCCTACCCGCACAATCATGATAGAGGAAACCGAACATTAACCTATTAACAACCGCGCGTCGAAAGGTTAACTTATTCAAAACACTTAGAAAATTTCTAAGGAAAAGATGAGGAAAACCTCCACACAGGTCAGATATAGGTAAAGTTTAGCCATCCCACTAAGTGAAAGTGACAGTCTTACCCGCACAATCACGAAAGAGGAAGCAGAACTTTAACCTATTATCTACAACGTGGAAAGGTTAACTTATCCAAAGTACTTAGGAAATTGCCAAGTTAAACTAGAATATGCATGAGCAAAACATATAAGGTTTACAAGGCAAAGCATTAACAAAAGATTTATATTCCATCAAAATTCAAATATTACAAGAATTGCTGGGCACATACCCGCGTACAAGAATATAAATCTATACAAAAATGAAAATCTACTCTAACGGTGGAAAGGGTTCTAAAGGATCAAGCTTCAGGACTACTCCCACTTGGACCCGCACCATCAGTAGAGCGTGGCGGTTCAAGGAAAGCCTTGAGAAGAGTTAGCCCATCATCAGCAGCACTAATCTCGTCACCTTCTCCACCACTGGATGCGGGAAGGCAGCATACTGATTCACTGCTTGGTCATAAGCAGCTTCAGTGTCCACATCGTAAAGAGGGAAGTTGGAAGGCGGGATGCCTTGTTCAACAAACCCTAGACCAAGCAGGAAGCCAGCCTTTTCCCCATCCTCATGAGAAGCGTTGAGGGCTGCGCTCATCGCATCGTCATATGATGTGTTCGTGAAGACCTGATACACAACCTGTAAAACAGAAGTATATCAAAAACTCTTCTAAGTGTAAGGAAAAGCGTAAAGAAATTGTGAAACTGTGCATACCTGTGACAGCGCTTCTCGAAGAAGCCATTCCTTGGTAACCAGAGCCTCCTGGAGGGCAGCTTGAGCTTCATTACGGGCGCGTTCGGCTTCGTTCTTTGTAAGGTTGGCAAGCAACACATCTTTGGCTGCAGCCTCTTCGACGCCCTTTTGCTTACGCTCAGTGTGGTCAAGCACCCCCCTCTGGTCCAAGATCTCTTGGAGCTTCTTGGCATCTTCCATGGCCAAGGCATCATGAGCCTGCTGGAGCCTCTCTAATTTGGCTTTAAGTTCCTCATTCTCGATGCGTAGAGGCTCAGCAACAGCTTCAGCCTTGGTGGCCCTCTCGGTTGCGTTCCGTGCAGTTTCCTTGGCCACCCGAAGTTGTTCGTTAACAGCTTGGGCAGCCTTGGAACGGGCCTCGAGCCGGGCCTGAACTTCAACCTCGAGGGCCTTGAAGGCCTTCTCCTTTTCCGCAGCAACGGCGGCAAGCTTCGCATTCTCCTCCCGGATAGCCCGCGCCTGAGCCACTTCAAGGCTACGCGCCGTCTTTAACTTGTTGTTTTCACGACAAAGTAGCTCGACGCGCGGCTGCATCCGGGCGAGGAGGATTCGGAGCTCGTTGGACAGCCTACCTTCCTGGTAGCTGGCCATGGCCTCCCCCAGCGCACCGCTTGGGGCGGCGTGACACGCCCATTCGACGCACTCAGCAGTCTGGAGGGTCGTTCCCCGGTGGATATTCCACCGAGGAGCGTACACCTCGTTGGAATCACGAACTGCAATAAAACAAAAAACAGTTAAGAGAGAGAAATGATGAAAGGGATATAGGTCAAAATAACCCTACGCACCTGTAGGGTCGACAACAGGCCGATAGCCACCAAACCCATCACCTGAACCTAAGGGATATCCATCCAAAAGGTCAAGGAGACGGGAAGGAGGCAAGGATTGGCTAGACGCCCCAACCCCAAACGTACACTTACGGGTCCTTTTGAGCTTGAAGGTGCGAACAGGCGAGGACGAACCCGATGGAGCCGGTCTCTTCGTACCGGTCACCGTCGTCGTCCTGGGCTGCTCGGAGGTGACAGCCGTTTCAACCTCCGGAGCAGTGGTCTCAACACCACATGGGTTCCCCGCCGCTTCTTCTCTCTCGGTCTCCGACTCAGACCGGTTCCCCTCATCGGCAGTGGAGGCAACCTTCGCCTTACCCTTCCCGCCGACAGCCTTCTTCTTCCGCGCAAGGAAAGGACCATCTGCGGATTCCTCATCAGAAGATGACAAGATTAGAGGAATTCCAGCAGAGGTTTGAGCATTGAGAGGGCGAGGGTTAAATAGTCTTTTACCTGGCCGCGTGGCGCTCAGTATCTCGTGGCCTGGCGGGTAGGCCTCCACAAACCGATCCGCCGTCTGTTCGAGGATGGGCAACTCGTTCTCGTCAAGAGCACGAGTACCCAGCCGAGCGGGACCACCAGCTTCCCGCGGATGCAAGAGCGACTGCAAGTCATTCCCCTCTGAAATAAAAAGAGTTAGAATAAAATCCTAAATCAACAAAGAAGACGGAGCATACCGTAAGGGATAAAGTTCAAACCGTATTCAAGGACGATGGGAATCTGTGGCGCTTCCGCCCCAGCATCCTTCCACACCCGGCTCATACCGAGCATCACCATCCCGGACTCCGCAAAGCGGTAAACCGGAGACTGGATCCGGGAAATCTTGGCAAACCATTCCGCCTCCTGGTAGTTGGAGGCGTGAAGGCTGGGGAGTGCTCTCCCGTTCTTGAATGTCATCGCAATAGGGACGACACGGGCAGAGATGTAAAAGAACTCCCGCTTCCAAGACCGAAGACTGCGCTCGGTAGCGCAGATCTTCAAACCCTTGATCCGGGTGACCAGGGTGTACCAGCCTTGGATGCACCTCCAGGAGTAGAAGGTCATCAGGCGGTCAACATGGGGCTCCACGCCAAGAATGAGGCACACCCATTCAAAATGGCGGATCTTGGCGATCGCCATTGGGTGTACCTCCGTTAGGTGTACACCGTGTCTCTCCAAGACACTGTATACAAACTTCGTCAATGGGAACCTGAGATTCCCATAGACGAAGAAGGCGGCATATACCCCTATTTTGCCCTTGGGGGCATCATACACGGTCTGGTGAGGCTCAGGAAACTCAGGCTCGAATGGCTCGAGCATGAACTTCCTGATGATGTACTGGTAAAGCTCGATGGGAAGAGCACACTGGCATTCGCCAGCAGTGCTCTTATCGTCCTTATCAGACGTAGACGTCGGGTTCTCGACGTACACGTCAGACTCTTCGGCGGTAGCTTCAAGATCGTGAGCAGAAGACATGTTTTAGAAGTAAAGAAGGAACGATTTCAGGAGAATGCTCGACAAAGCTTAGAGTATTCGCCGGAAATCGTTTAGAAGAAGAAGAGAGAAGTGAAAGTGTGGATTAAGATGAACCCTCTCCCCCTTTATATACTCATCGCAATGAATGCGATGAATTTAATGCGGAGGAGAGAGAAAAGCGCTGGTGCAATGAAACTATGACACGTGGAAAAAGCAAGCTGGCAACAGCTGTTGACAGGACGCGCGCCGTAAAATCCGCACCCACGCGCCTGAAAACTCGCGCCCACGCGCCTGAAAAAGCGTCTGAATGACCACATACTGTCACGTCGTCATAATTTCCTGCACGTCCTGAAACTGTCAGAAGAAACCGTCGGACGCTAACGTCCCTTCAACAGTTTGGACTGTTCTTATTCTTTCACCAACTCTTTGAGTTTCAAAGAAATTCAAAAAGATTCAAAGATTCAAAAATAAGAGGGAATATACCCCCTTACCTTGGTATCCAAGAAACCGTATGACAAGTGCGGGTACAGTGTCAAGGCGAAACCCTTCACATACCTAGCACTTGCAGTGAATTGAAGCCAAGAATACCTTGGTATCCAAGAAACCGTAAGACAAGTGCGGGTACAGTGTCAAGGCGAAACCCTTCACATACCTAGCACCTGCAGGGAATTGAAGCCAAGAATACCTTGGAAGTAAAGAAACTATAAGACGAGTGCGGGTACAGTGTCAAGGCGAAACCCTTCACATACTTAGCACTTGCATGGAATTGAAACCAAGAAGGATCTTCTGGACCGTGCTTGCGGAAAGAGAAATAGCACCTCCGCATAGCGGGAACGTTGAGAACTACCTTGTTTGAAACTTCAAGGCGGAATTGGTGGTTTAACATAACTGATCACTATGTCCGAAACTACCAAAATCTCGTGAAGAATCTATGCAAGTGAAACTCAACGCTCCCGATGTGCGAAGGGGTTAAACACCTACCCGCATCACAACCAAAGATCAGGCAGAAAAGTCGAGAATTTCTGCGAGTGACATTAGGAAAACCGCGGGAAGAATCCCCACGGAAAACCTTAAAACTAAAAACCCTTTTCAAAACCCCTTGCTTAAGTCCAAAAGTTCACCTCACTTGTTAACAATTCATGAGAAGAACATTGGACTGGGGGGACTTGAAGAGGTAGGTCCCAGCAGAGCCCAGTTGGACCCGCAAGACTCACCTTGAAGAGGGACGTCTGCGCAAGGACCAACTGGTTCCGCAGGACCAACCATGCTCAGAGATGAAGACCTTACGCGCAGTACGCCAGCTGTTCCCGCAGGAAAAGCCTCCCAATGGTGAAGTACCCCGCCTGTTCCCGCAGCTGTAGATACAAGCCATCAGGGAAGGCTACCCGCACTAACAGCAAGGCTACACGCATAAGGCACTAACTCAATAATTCAGTAATGTCACCTGAAGGAATGAGCAATGCGGGAACACTCCCGCCCAAATGAGCCAGTCCGTACGCTTCTGGAAGGTCTTTTGTACTATACCTGCCAAGGTATGGACAAAATAGACAAGATCTGACCAGAGCGGCCCATGAACCAATCACGGGGTGACAGCTCACCGACAACAGTACGAGGAGCACGCTCTAGTACAAAATGTCACTATCAGCCGCTGCCTACTCACCAACCCTTGCGTGGCACATACATAGCCTGCAGTTGGTGGAAAAGGAACAGTACACAGCCGGCCATGTCACTATCAGCCGCTGCCTACCCACCAACTACTAGCATGGCACGTGCGTAGCCCACAGTTGGTGGAAAAGGAATATTATACAGCTGGCTGTACCTGCTTGGAAACCTACCTTCGGCTATAAATATTCCAACACCTTGGAACGGTATCATTATCTTGTATCTTATCTTCTCGAGCAATCTCTCTTTATATACACTTATATTCAGAGCAATCTAGTCTGATTCTCACGCCGGAGGGTGGTCACAAGGAGGAACCCCCCCTTCTCAGTGACAAGCTCACGGTGTCTGTTTTGCAGGTCATCAGAATAACCATCTCTGCCGGACCTAACCCTCGTGGGAAACATTACTTAACCCCCAGATTATCCATAATCTACTCGGGGGCGCCTAGTATTTCTTCATTGGCGCCATCCGTGCATAAAAGCTAGAACTAATTCTCAGTTTTTTCAAAAAACCTCTGAAAAGATGGTTAACGTTACTCCGGTCCCAAGGCCAGTGAGTGACCAAGAAACCCCGGTAACCACAACCCCAGCTACTGGGGGGAACACCGGCGGTTACACAAATTTTACGAACACTACCCCGGTTACCCAATCTGGGGCAAGTGCAGTAAACAATCTTTCACTGGGACTCACCGATGCCCAGTTGGAGAAACAGACGAGGCTCCCCCGCCAAACACTCGATAAAGTTAAGGCGTGGGCTGAAGCACGTCAGAAGGAATTCCAAGCTGAGTTGGATGAACGCTTGCGTTCACTCCAACAGGCTGACGAATTCGGAAGCACTCGTCAACAGCTCAACATGAGCAGTGAGTGCGAGTACTCGGACGATGATCGGGAGGAATCCGACACCGACGCAAACCCTCGCCATAGGGCGAAAGGGAAGCGTAAGGAAACGGACTTCCAACCAAGAAGGAATTTCGGAGAAACCTTCAAACCAAGGACCGCGGGGGGAAATCCACGTGACTTCTCCAAAACCTTTAGACCAACTGTTGCAAATGCGGGAACGTCCAAGTTTGCAAGGGACATTGTGGAAGCAATCGCCTCGAAAAGTGCCAAACAAATGTCCAACATAGGCACTTATGATGGTATGTCCGACCCAGACGATCACTTGAACAGATTCATAGTGGGGGAAACCGTCAGCAACTGGACGGAACCCACGTGGTGTTATATGTTCCAGATGACGCTGGTTGGAGCGGCCAGGGCGAGGTTTGATCGTTTACCGGTCCACCACATCTATGATTGGGCGGACTTTCAACACAAGTTCAGCCAACACTTCAGTCAACAGAGGAAATATACTGAAGAGCAGTGGACGATCCTCAACAGCGTCAGAGAGGAGGATGAATCTTTACTAGACTTCATCACTCGCTTCAACTCCAAAAAGCTGAGTCTGGGCACCATAAGCGAAGATCTTGTTCGCGCCGCTTTCATCCAGGGCGCCGAATACCCAGAGCTTATCCGCACGTTGACGGGTAAGGACGGCATGCCATCCACATGGGATGCCATCATAACGGCGGCCAAGCGCTTTGCCTAAACGGAGAAGCAACTGGGTAAGGATCTTCCCCAGAATACACACCTCTACACGCAGAGGACTAGAGAAAACAACGTTCGGACCGCTCGGCAAAACAAAAAGAGGAAGCTAGGTATTTGGCAGTCAAGGGTAAACTTTGACACCTCATCCAGCTCTCGCCCTCTAGTGGGCGGAAGGGATAACACGCACCCATCAAGCCGAAAACACCGATGGACGCCACTCACCAAAAGCGTCACGGAAATATTTGCCACCGAAAAACTCCCATGGCCAAAAGCTCCAATGATCCGGCAGCGACCTAATGCGGATTAGAGCAAATCCTGTGACTTCCACGGGCAAAGGGTGACAGCACTGAGGAGTGTACATCCTTGAAGGATATTGTTGAAACATTCGTCAAGGATGGAAGACTTACACACCTTGTGGCATCAATCAGGAATGGAGGGAGGAATGATAAACGATACAAAGGCAACGGACGAAAGCCTGTTGACATCAGCATCCACATGGTTCATAGTAACATCAGAGGAAGAAAAAGACGAATGACAGAACCATGCGCGTGGAAGGAAGCTGAGGTGCGCTTCCCGCGAGTGCCAGGAGGACCCAGCAAAGAAGGCCCTATCGTCATCAAAAGCCAGCTGGGGCACTACATCACTTCCTGCACTCTTGCTGACAACGGTGCCTCGTCAACTGTGATATATAGGCAGTTCTTCGACAAGCTAGACGACGAAGACAAGGAACGCCTGGAAACGGTCTGCGCCTCGATGGAAGGGTTCGACGGCAGCACAAACACCCCCCTGGGTATCCTATCTTTCCCCGTCATTCTCACGGACGGGAAACACTCCCGCACAGAAGATGTGGACTTTGTCGTGATGAGGAAGCCACACCACACGTACGACATTCTCTTCGGGAGAGACGGGATGGCAAGATTCAATGCCGTGGTATCTTCAGTCCACGGCATGATGGGATGGCCAACAGCTGAGGGTGTAGCGATGATCACCGGCATTCCCCATGTATGCATCGCATCTGTCTCATCTAAACCCAAAACAAAGATGGCTAAACCAACCATCACCGAACCGGAAGAATGGGCCTTCAATGGCAAATACCCTGACCAGGCCGTTACCATTGGCCCAACAGTCGCTGATCCTACGCGCACCTTACTCAAACGCTTACTACTGAAAAACGCTGACATCTTCGCATGGACACCAGCTGACATGACTGGGGTACCTCGAAGTAAGGCAGAGCATAAGCTCAAGTGTGACCCGGCTTTTACGCCAATCATACAAAAGCGCAGAGTAATGGGGGCGGAACAAGCTAACACGTGTAGAACCCAAGTCAAGGAACTCCTTGACGTAGGCATCGCACGCATTAGTAGATATCAAACATGGGTTGCAAATCCCGTTATGGTACCGAAGAATAACAAACAATGGCGCATGTGCATAGACTTCAAAGACTTAAACAAAGCATGCCCCAAAGATTGTTATCCGTTACCCGAAATTGATCTTAAGTTAGATTCGTTAGCACCGTTTCGCCTTAAATGCTTCCTGGATGCGTATAAGGGGTACCATCAAATCCACATGGCCGTTGATGATCAGGACAAAACCGCTTTTCGGACGCCCGATGGCACATTTTGTTATCAAATGATGCCATTCGGACTTAAGAATGCCGGGTCCACGTACCAACGCCTGATGGACAAAGAGTTTCATGCCCAAATTGGGAGAAACTTGGAAGTCTACATGGATGACTTGGTCATCAAAAGCCCTGACGCGGAAGCGATGTTGAAGGACATCGAAGAAACTTTCAACACGCTCAGGAAGATAAACATGAAGCTCAATCCGAGCAAGTGTTCCTTTGGGATGGAAGAACGGAAGTTCTTAGGAGTCATCGTTACTAAAGATGGCTTCAGAGCGAATCCTGAAAAGGTTGAAGCCATTATCAAAATGGAATCACCGACTACCATCAAGCAAGCTCACACTGAATGGACGACTAGTCGCACTTAACCGCTTTTTGGCAAACCATGCGGATAAGTCGTTTCCATTCGTGTCAACATTGAGAAAATGCTTAAAGAAAACGCACTTCCGCTGGACACCAGAAGCGGAAGCAGCTTTTCAGGAGATTCGGTCACGCTTGATCGAACTCCCAACGCTCACAGCACCAGAAGCGGGGGAGGAATTAATCCTATACCTTTCCGCCACAGATAGAGCAATCGGAGCAGTCCTGCTAGTAGAACGAAAAGGCATCCAGATGCCAATCTACTATGTTAGCCGTGTCCTAACAGACGTAGAAACCCGGTACTCTACCCTGGAAAAATTAGTCTTAGCACTTGTACAGGCTTCACGCAGGCTAAGACGATATTTCCAAGGTCACCCAATCACCGTTCTCACCAACTTCAAACTTGCAAACGTTCTAGGCAAACCCGAATTGTCGGGACGCCTAGCCAAATGGGCAATAGAATTGGGAGAATACGCGATAAAGTACAAGCCAAGACCAGCCATAAAAGGCCAGGTCTTGGCCGACTTTATTCAAGAAGTCCCCGCTTCGCGGGAGAAAGAGTGCCAGGAGGAGGCTCAACCCTTCCTAGCACAGGACATCCAGGAGGTTTGGCGACTCTACACTGATGGAGCAGCCAGCAACGAGGGTTCAGGCGCAGGGTTGAAACTTACCAATCCAGCAGGTCAAGAATATACTTACGCTATTCGACTGGATTTTCCAAGTACGAATAACGAAGCGGAGTATGAAGCATTCTTGGCCGGGCTGAGAATTGCGCGTAAAATGGGAGTGAAAAACTTGGAAGCCCACGTGGATTCCATGTTAGTAGCCAACCAAATAAACGGGACGTACACGGCCGTGAACGACACAATGGCCCTGTACCTCGCACAAGCAAAGACCCTTATGCACGATTTTAACGATTGTAAAGTCATACACGTCAAGCGTAGCGAAAACAAATCTGCGGATGCGTTAAGCAAGCTTGCATCGTTAGCCTTCACCCACTTGGGAAAGGATATCCGCATTGAACTCCTTGGAGCACCATCAGTCCCGCACAAGGAAATCTGTGTCATCCAAACCGGCACAGAAACATGGATGACACCAATAATAAATTACCTTGCGGCGGGTATACTACCAGAGTCAAACACAGGCAAGAAAAATACGTTGTAAAGCACTGAACTATCAACTCATCGATGATGTCCTTTATAGACGTAACTTTCTTGGCCCACTCCTAAGATGCGTGGACAACCAAGATGCTGACTACCTCCTAAGGGAAGTACACGAGGGCATCTGTGGAGTACACGCAGGTCCACGCGCTGTTGTAGCTAAGCTTAACAATGCGGGATACTTTTGGCTGGGGATGCATACGGATGCGCTGGCATACATAAGAAAATGTAGGTCTTGCCAGCTCTACGCACCCAACACGCATCGCCCGAAAAATGAACTTGTTCCAGTCACCTCTTCATGGCCATTCCAGAAGTGGGCCATCGATGTGACAGGCCCATTTCCCACAGCAGCAGGAAACGTTCAATTCCTAGTGGTAGCCATCGACTACTTCACCAAGTGGATAGAAGCAAAACCCTTAGCCCAAACAACCGCAAAACATATCAAAAAATTTATTTGGGAATTTATTATTTGTCGTTTTGGACTTCCACAGACTTTGGTGAGCGACAACGGCACCAACTTTGCTTACAAGAAGCTACAAGAGTGGCTGGAAGAATTTCAAATCACCCACACCTTTACCTCAGTGGCGCACCCATAGGGTAATGGTGAAGTGGAAAGAGCAAATAAAAGCATCATCGACGGCATAAAGAAATGACTCTTGGAACACAGATCCGGCTGGGTGGACGAAGTCCCATACGTCCTTTGGGCAAACAGAACGCTGAAAAAGGCCAGTACGGGAGAAACCCCGTTCAGCCTCACTTATGGCACTGAAGCCATGCTCCCGGTAGAAATTGGTTTACCCTCACCAAGGGTCTTGATTCAGCCAGAAGACAATGATGCAGAAAGACGGTTAGACATTATGCTATCCGAAGAACGCAGAGACTTAGCCGCAGTGCGTGAAGAGAACTACAAGCGACAAATGCAAAAGTACTACAACACGCGGGTAAAACTCTGCAACTTCAATGTAGGAGACTGCATATTGCGTAACAACGAGGCTTCAAACCAAGAGCGCCCAGGAAAGCTGGCCCCGGTCTGGGAAGGACCATACATTATAAAAGAAGTTTTGGGAAAGGGCGCATACCGGCTTGAAAGGCTCGATGGCACTCCCATCCCAAGAACATGGAATGGAGCTCAATTACGCAAATGTTACATGTAGATCAATTCCAAACTTGTAAAGAAAAGGCCTAGAGCCACTTCTAATGGAAATGATTCTCCTTTATCACATTGTGTTGATAGCCTTACCTTTATACTTATGAACTTTCCACACTGATGTGCCGGTATTCACCGCATAAATATGGGAAGAAGTAAGTCGTTGCGTGTGGAAGGCGGCAAAACCCACATAAACACATAAAACGGTAAAAATTTCTAAGGGAAATATAAGGAAAACCTTCACGCAGGTCAGTTATAGGTGAAGTTTGGTCATCCTACTAAATGCAAGTGACGGTCCTACCCGCACAATCATGATAGAGGAAACCGAACATTAACCTATTAACAACCGCGCGTCGAAAGGTTAACTTATTCAAAACACTTAGAAAATTTCTAAGGAAAAGATGAGGAAAACCTCCACACAGGTCAGATATAGGTAAAGTTTAGCCATCCCACTAAGTGAAAGTGACAGTCTTACCCGCACAATCACGAAAGAGGAAGCAGAACTTTAACCTATTATCTACAACGTGGAAAGGTTAACTTATCCAAAGTACTTAGGAAATTGCCAAGTTAAACTAGAATATGCATGAGCAAAACATATAAGGTTTACAAGGCAAAGCATTAACAAAAGATTTATATTCCATCAAAATTCAAATATTACAAGAATTGCTGGGCACATACCCGCGTACAAGAATATAAATCTATACAAAAATGAAAATCTACTCTAACGGTGGAAAGGGTTCTAAAGGATCAAGCTTCAGGACTACTCCCACTTGGACCCGCACCATCAGTAGAGCGTGGCGGTTCAAGGAAAGCCTTGAGAAGAGTTAGCCCATCATCAGCAGCACTAATCTCGTCACCTTCTCCACCACTGGATGCGGGAAGGCAGCATACTGATTCACTGCTTGGTCATAAGCAGCTTCAGTGTCCACATCGTAAAGAGGGAAGTTGGAAGGCGGGATGCCTTGTTCAACAAACCCTAGACCAAGCAGGAAGCCAGCCTTTTCCCCATCCTCATGAGAAGCGTTGAGGGCTGCGCTCATCGCATCGTCATATGATGTGTTCGTGAAGACCTGATACACAACCTGTAAAACAGAAGTATATCAAAAACTCTTCTAAGTGTAAGGAAAAGCGTAAAGAAATTGTGAAACTGTGCATACCTGTGACAGCGCTTCTCGAAGAAGCCATTCCTTGGTAACCAGAGCCTCCTGGAGGGCAGCTTGAGCTTCATTACGGGCGCGTTCGGCTTCGTTCTTTGTAAGGTTGGCAAGCAACACATCTTTGGCTGCAGCCTCTTCGACGCCCTTTTGCTTACGCTCAGTGTGGTCAAGCACCCCCCTCTGGTCCAAGATCTCTTGGAGCTTCTTGGCATCTTCCATGGCCAAGGCATCATGAGCCTGCTGGAGCCTCTCTAATTTGGCTTTAAGTTCCTCATTCTCGATGCGTAGAGGCTCAGCAACAGCTTCAGCCTTGGTGGCCCTCTCGGTTGCGTTCCGTGCAGTTTCCTTGGCCACCCGAAGTTGTTCGTTAACAGCTTGGGCAGCCTTGGAACGGGCCTCGAGCCGGGCCTGAACTTCAACCTCGAGGGCCTTGAAGGCCTTCTCCTTTTCCGCAGCAACGGCGGCAAGCTTCGCATTCTCCTCCCGGATAGCCCGCGCCTGAGCCACTTCAAGGCTACGCGCCGTCTTTAACTTGTTGTTTTCACGACAAAGTAGCTCGACGCGCGGCTGCATCCGGGCGAGGAGGATTCGGAGCTCGTTGGACAGCCTACCTTCCTGGTAGCTGGCCATGGCCTCCCCCAGCGCACCGCTTGGGGCGGCGTGACACGCCCATTCGACGCACTCAGCAGTCTGGAGGGTCGTTCCCCGGTGGATATTCCACCGAGGAGCGTACACCTCGTTGGAATCACGAACTGCAATAAAACAAAAAACAGTTAAGAGAGAGAAATGATGAAAGGGATATAGGTCAAAATAACCCTACGCACCTGTAGGGTCGACAACAGGCCGATAGCCACCAAACCCATCACCTGAACCTAAGGGATATCCATCCAAAAGGTCAAGGAGACGGGAAGGAGGCAAGGATTGGCTAGACGCCCCAACCCCAAACGTACACTTACGGGTCCTTTTGAGCTTGAAGGTGCGAACAGGCGAGGACGAACCCGATGGAGCCGGTCTCTTCGTACCGGTCACCGTCGTCGTCCTGGGCTGCTCGGAGGTGACAGCCGTTTCAACCTCCGGAGCAGTGGTCTCAACACCACATGGGTTCCCCGCCGCTTCTTCTCTCTCGGTCTCCGACTCAGACCGGTTCCCCTCATCGGCAGTGGAGGCAACCTTCGCCTTACCCTTCCCGCCGACAGCCTTCTTCTTCCGCGCAAGGAAAGGACCATCTGCGGATTCCTCATCAGAAGATGACAAGATTAGAGGAATTCCAGCAGAGGTTTGAGCATTGAGAGGGCGAGGGTTAAATAGTCTTTTACCTGGCCGCGTGGCGCTCAGTATCTCGTGGCCTGGCGGGTAGGCCTCCACAAACCGATCCGCCGTCTGTTCGAGGATGGGCAACTCGTTCTCGTCAAGAGCACGAGTACCCAGCCGAGCGGGACCACCAGCTTCCCGCGGATGCAAGAGCGACTGCAAGTCATTCCCCTCTGAAATAAAAAGAGTTAGAATAAAATCCTAAATCAACAAAGAAGACGGAGCATACCGTAAGGGATAAAGTTCAAACCGTATTCAAGGACGATGGGAATCTGTGGCGCTTCCGCCCCAGCATCCTTCCACACCCGGCTCATACCGAGCATCACCATCCCGGACTCCGCAAAGCGGTAAACCGGAGACTGGATCCGGGAAATCTTGGCAAACCATTCCGCCTCCTGGTAGTTGGAGGCGTGAAGGCTGGGGAGTGCTCTCCCGTTCTTGAATGTCATCGCAATAGGGACGACACGGGCAGAGATGTAAAAGAACTCCCGCTTCCAAGACCGAAGACTGCGCTCGGTAGCGCAGATCTTCAAACCCTTGATCCGGGTGACCAGGGTGTACCAGCCTTGGATGCACCTCCAGGAGTAGAAGGTCATCAGGCGGTCAACATGGGGCTCCACGCCAAGAATGAGGCACACCCATTCAAAATGGCGGATCTTGGCGATCGCCATTGGGTGTACCTCCGTTAGGTGTACACCGTGTCTCTCCAAGACACTGTATACAAACTTCGTCAATGGGAACCTGAGATTCCCATAGACGAAGAAGGCGGCATATACCCCTATTTTGCCCTTGGGGGCATCATACACGGTCTGGTGAGGCTCAGGAAACTCAGGCTCGAATGGCTCGAGCATGAACTTCCTGATGATGTACTGGTAAAGCTCGATGGGAAGAGCACACTGGCATTCGCCAGCAGTGCTCTTATCGTCCTTATCAGACGTAGACGTCGGGTTCTCGACGTACACGTCAGACTCTTCGGCGGTAGCTTCAAGATCGTGAGCAGAAGACATGTTTTAGAAGTAAAGAAGGAACGATTTCAGGAGAATGCTCGACAAAGCTTAGAGTATTCGCCGGAAATCGTTTAGAAGAAGAAGAGAGAAGTGAAAGTGTGGATTAAGATGAACCCTCTCCCCCTTTATATACTCATCGCAATGAATGCGATGAATTTAATGCGGAGGAGAGAGAAAAGCGCTGGTGCAATGAAACTATGACACGTGGAAAAAGCAAGCTGGCAACAGCTGTTGACAGGACGCGCGCCGTAAAATCCGCACCCACGCGCCTGAAAACTCGCGCCCACGCGCCTGAAAAAGCGTCTGAATGACCACATACTGTCACGTCGTCATAATTTCCTGCACGTCCTGAAACTGTCAGAAGAAACCGTCGGACGCTAACGTCCCTTCAACAGTTTGGACTGTTCTTATTCTTTCACCAACTCTTTGAGTTTCAAAGAAATTCAAAAAGATTCAAAGATTCAAAAATAAGAGGGAATATACCCCCTTACCTTGGTATCCAAGAAACCGTATGACAAGTGCGGGTACAGTGTCAAGGCGAAACCCTTCACATACCTAGCACTTGCAGTGAATTGAAGCCAAGAATACCTTGGTATCCAAGAAACCGTAAGACAAGTGCGGGTACAGTGTCAAGGCGAAACCCTTCACATACCTAGCACCTGCAGGGAATTGAAGCCAAGAATACCTTGGAAGTAAAGAAACTATAAGACGAGTGCGGGTACAGTGTCAAGGCGAAACCCTTCACATACTTAGCACTTGCATGGAATTGAAACCAAGAAGGATCTTCTGGACCGTGCTTGCGGAAAGAGAAATAGCACCTCCGCATAGCGGGAACGTTGAGAACTACCTTGTTTGAAACTTCAAGGCGGAATTGGTGGTTTAACATAACTGATCACTATGTCCGAAACTACCAAAATCTCGTGAAGAATCTATGCAAGTGAAACTCAACGCTCCCGATGTGCGAAGGGGTTAAACAACTACCCGCATCACAACCAAAGATCAGGCAGAAAAGTCGAGAATTTCTGCGAGTGACATTAGGAAAACCGCGGGAAGAATCCCCACGGAAAACCTTAAAACTAAAAACCCTTTTCAAAACCCCTTGCTTAAGTCCAAAAGTTCACCTCACTTATTAACAATTCATGAGAAGAACATTGGACTGGGGGGACTTGAAGAGGTAGGTCCCAGCAGAGCCCAGTTGGACCCGCAAGACTCACCTTGTAGAGGGACGTCTGCGCAAGGACCAACTGGTTCTGCAGGACCAACCATGCTCAGAGATGAAGACCTTACGCGCAGTACGCCAGCTGTTCCCGCAGGAAAAGCCTCCCAATGGTGTAGTACCCCGCCTGTTCCCGCAGCTGTGGATACAAGCCATCAGGGAAGGCTACCCGCACTAACAGCAAGGCTACACGCATAAGGCACTAACTCAATAATTCAGTAATGTCACCAGAAGGAATGAGCTAGGCGGGAACACTCCCGCATAAATGAGCCAGTCCGTACGCTTCTGGAAGGTCTTTTGTACTATACCTGCCAAGGTATGGACAAAATAGACAAGATCTGACCAGAGCGGCCCATGAACCAATCACGGGGTGACAGCTCACCGACAACAGTACGAGGAGTACGCTCTAGTACAAAATGTCACTATCAGCCGCTGCCTACTCACCAACCCTTGCGTGGCACGTACATAGCCTGAAGTTGGTGGAAAAGGAACAGTACACAGCCGGCCATGTCACTATCAGCCGCTGCCTACCCACCAACTACTAGCATGGCACGTGCGTAGCCCACAGTTGGTGGAAAAGGAATATTATACAGCTGGCTGTACCTGCTTGGAAACCTACCTTCGGCTATAAATACTCCAACACCTTGGAACGGTATCATTATCTTGTATCTTATCTTCTCGAGCAATCTCTCTTTATATACACTTATATTCAGAGCAATCTAGTCTGATTCTCACGCCGGAGGGTGGTCACAAGGAGGAACCCCCCCCCTTCTCAGTGACAAGCTCACGGTGTCTGTTTTGCAGGTCATCAGAATAACCATCTCTGCCGGACCTAACCCTCGTGGGAAACATTACTTAACCCCCAGATTATCCATAATCTACTCGGGGGCGCCTAGTGTTTCTTCAACAAAGTAATTTAATAAGGGATCATTATTGATATAAAATAATGAAGTTAACTCAATAACTAAGAATACAAAGAACTGAAGGTCTGGACCTAAACACTTAATATACCTGAATCTGAACGATTCTGTAGTTCCATGTTATTTTTCGATCCTAATTTTGGCATATATTTGGTCTCGCATCGGGTTCGACAAAACCCACAAAATATTAATTTATTATAACCTTTTTATATTATGTGTTCCTGACCTGGCCTGCATATATATATATATATATATATATATATATATATATATATATATATAAAGCATAAGTTAGGGACCTCTTAAATTTTAAAAGGTACTAAACTCATTGCTTTACATAAAACCCATAATACATACAAAATATGAATATTAAGGGTAATTAAGTCTTTACTCACAAATACAAATGTTACATTACTTTCATTTTTTTTCAAAATATACTTACAACTTTGGTCCTTCAACTTCACTATCTTTTATGTAAAATTTAATCATAGTTACACATATGCCCCCTAATTCAAAACTAACTATCCCACGATTTTTTAACGGTTATAATTTTTTCACACGTTAATATTTTTTCAAAAAAATTTCATCATAAAAACGAGCATTTTATCCTCTTTAATTTGAGTATGATATTGCTATAGTTGTTTAGTTTTAAAAAGTTAGCATGTTACACGCTTAACATTTAGAACCGGGTAATATGTCGAGTCGGGCGTGCTTGAGTCATTTGTAAAAGTACACTAGGGTCGAAATGAATCGATACAAAAATATGGTTAATTTGATTCGGGTTCGAGTTGAAAGGGGCTAGGTTAGAATGTTGTCGAGTCGGAACGGGTTTGGGGCCAAAACTGGTTGGTTTAAAAAAATGATTGATTTCAAATTACTGTATATTTCAGGTTTGCCTTTTGATTTTCGTTACATGTTACGCAGATACTGTTGTTTACATGTACTGGGGTCTATAAACATGTGTCCAACACCACGTAACACACATAACCTAATCTTGGTAAGGGCTCAACCCAAAGCCCTACACCGTTAATCGGAATGAATTACACGTGTGGTGTTGGATAAGCATGTTTTGATGTCGGTAACGTACATTCCCGTCCGGTTACGCGTGTTCAATCTTCGATAACACGCAACTAGCTTTGCACGAGTTACGCGTCCAATTTTAGGCTACATGCGCACTGTCATCAGGTGACGTATGTACCGACACGGATTATGCGTTCAATAGAGAGCTGTGTGCACGCCCCGCTGCATCGCGCGGGCATATAGCTAGTATATATATATATATATATATATATATATATATATATATGTAGGGTGAGGTTAGAATAAGAAGTGAGTTATTTGTAAGAAGTGTGAGAAGTAATATCGGGCGTTGGATTTGATCATCTATTGGTGGATATTGTAATTTTCCTCCAACATCAAATATTGAAATGGCTCCCAACTCACGCATTCAGCACCATTAATTTCCACATTCCTAAATTGAGATAAAAGAAATAAATCTTTACAAAATAATACAATCTTTTACTTCTTCATCACCTAAATCAATTTGCATCATCACCCTTTCAACTCAAAGTTGATACGTTTAGTTTGTCAATTAATATTTTGCATTAAATCATATATGCTACTTTTCAAAGTATGTAAATGTAAGTAAAACTTTATCTATAAAGATATTTATTATTTTTATGATTAGCATAATATATATTTTGTAATCATTTTTAAAAATTGAACATTTAAATTGTTTTTTTATATCTCAAAATCTATAAAATGGTACTTTTCTTTCCTACATTTTTTATTTAAAAGCAATATATGTATATCCTACACAAAATGTTTACATACTACACAACCTATTTATACACTATATATTTACACAACATTTAACCATACACAACCTACACAATATATTTGCATCATGCACAACATTCTACGTACTATATATTCACACAACATTCATTCCTACACATCCTACACAATATATATACGTCCTACATAATATTTGAAGTTGTGTAGGATTAAATATTGCATGAAGACATAGTTTATAAATATGTTGTGCATTATATAAATATATTGTGTAGGTTGTGTAGGGTTGAATATTATGTAAATATATGATGTAGGATGAGTTTGTAATAGTATTTTATATATATATATATATATATATATATATATATATATATATATATATATATAAATTAGAGGGGAAGGTTCATGTGCATTTTAATCTTAACATGTGAATATAGGAAATAACATTAATTTATAAAAAAATGAGAACGTAAGGAACAATACCAACTACAATACCAAACTACATAAACAATGATTTATATTAACAAAGAAAAAAAATCTAAAAATTACAACAAAAGAATCAAAATCAAGAACAAAATAATAACAGCAAATACCAACAAATATTTATAACAACAAAAGAAAGAAAATCAAATAACAACAAAATATAAATCAACACATACTTATAACGTCTCATAATCAAAAATTAGCAAATACGTAAAAAAAATAACAGCAAACACCTATAAAAATTAATCTAATGATAACAGCAAATTCGTTCTCACTGTTTTCATGTAAAAATAAAATGTATTTGATCATGTTTCATAAATTTAGATAGTGTAGGATTGTAATTTGTAATACAAGTGCACCAAAAGTTATTAACCTGCTGGAGCAATTATTGGGTTGAAATACAAAATAATTTGAAGAAACAGATTAAAAAAAGAATATGCAAAAGTATGAATGCATAATTAATCGGGAAAAAGTTAATTAATGAATTTGAGTATTGTAGTAAAAATCTTTTAAAAATTGGCTCAATCAAATTGGGTTGGTGATGAACGACGAGAATTTGGGTTAAAATTAAAAAAAAACAAATTAACTAAAAATATTGATATTAACTTGCCATTATTTAGTGATAGTTACCATAAAAAGTAAAACTACCCATTTTTACTATTACACCCTTGTGATTAAAGTAAATCATTAAACAAAATAAAATTTCTGATTGGTTCGATTGACTTCTCACACTTCTTGCAATAACTTGATTTCTCTCATGAACTTAATCATATATATATAAGTATTTGATCATTTCAGAAGTTTTTTACAGCCCGAAATGCGAGAAATGAAGGTGTAACTCCATTAATCCCTAATTTCACTCCCTTTCTTATGTGTAGGTGCGTTGTGTAGGTGCATATGTATGTGTGTAGGTACGTATGTTTGTATATGTGTACGTATGTTTGTATGTGTGTAGGTATATAGGTTTGAATGTGGCTTGGTACATTTATATGTTTGTAGGTAGGTTTGAATGTGTAATTAAGACATACATACAACCAACCAACATATATGTATGTAACATCATATGAAAAAGAGTGAAATTAGGGATTAATGGAGTTATATCTTCACTTCTCGCACTTCTCGCTGTAATATCACTTATCGCAAGATTCATCCCCTATATATATATATATATATATATATATATTTCAATAGTTTCATCAAGTTTTTAAATAATTTTACAGTTCTATAATGATACTCATCATATATATATATATATTTCAAATATTCAAACAATACTTTATATATATATATAAAAATATATGAACTTCTATAATGCAAGGACATAGATTAATATTTACATGCCTAAAGATTAAAGTATGGAATGTAATTAGCTAGAGATAATAGGAAATACATAGAAATATATTATCAACTTAGCGAAAGCTGATTCGCTTTTTCCCTTTTTGTGCATCATCTTCATCATCATCATCTCATCACAGTCTATCCAGCTTTGAAAACTACCTTTAATCGCTTCTTTAGATGTCTTCTTCAGTTAACTGCGTGACTTCAAAAACAGCAAGGTAGCGGTTCGCAAGAGCTTCATTCACCACGGTTTGAGCATTAGTGAAACGGCCGTGCTGCTCAATTTGGACTCTAAGCTTGTCAATCTCTACTCTCAAATCAGCATCCCCAATCAATTTCCCAACATTGCGTGAGGAAGTGGATTCACCTTCCAACAAACGAAGTTGAGATTCAAGACCCTCAAACTCAATCATCGTTCTATCAACACCTGATTCTAACTCTCTCCTCAGATTTTATGCAAGGTTTGAGGAGGAAGTTAGATCAGATTCAAGGTAAGAAACCCTTGACTCAAGTCGAATCACATCATCATGACGTTTGACATTCAACAGAGATTGATCAGTCAACTGAGTTTGTTGATTATTTACTTGATTCTAGAGAGTTTCAATCCAAAGACGTTGACTCTCAATCAGGGCTCTATTAACGTCCCTATCTTGTTCCAACTGGGCAACCCTAGAAAACAATGCCTCCTCTTTTTCAACCCTCTAATTAGTCTTTTTCTGCTCTCTCACAAAGTCAATCATCAACAGTTCCCGTTTGTCCCTTTTCTCGTTTGAATCCTATGGTGTCTGAATCCTATTAAGGATAGGATCCATGTACACAGGGGGCTTCCTGGACTTACCACTTGAGAATGGGATCGCTTAAATGACTGGGGATTTGGTGATTGTGGGAAGTGTAATTGAAAAGATGGATTGAGGTGTCGTTTGGGTAAGCATGGTTATGGCTTGGGTGGCTATGGATGTTTTCAAGGATAAGGGTAGGCTTAAGGGTTTGGTGGATGTTTGAGTAGTGCTAGGGGAGGTTATAAGTAAAATAGTGGGTGAGGAAGTAAAGGTAGATGACCATAAGGTTGTACCCCTAAGAGGTGAGGTGAAGGTTGGGATAAAATGTGAGGATATGGGTGAGGTGGTCCTAGGTGGTGAGATGAGTGTTGGTTGAATGGGTGAGGTATGGGTTGATTCGGTTATTTGAGGTAAGAGTAGGCCTTGAATAGGTTGGCCTAGTCTTGAGGGAGAGAGTTCGGGAGAGGTTACGGGAGAGTCATGGAGTTTCCTAGGGGTATGTTTGTGTGTGGGTTTGGATTTGGGAACCTTAGTTTGTTTCCCTTGCATAGCGGCCAAAGTACGCCTTAGGGTTTTGGAAAAGGCTTGATAAGGGTTGGTTTAGGTGGATTGTGGGGGAGGTGTGGTCACTTGGATTAATTGTGTGGTGGTCTGTGACACAGTGGAAGCACAAGGAAAGATTACCTTTACCGAGGTCAACATCTTTGAGGTAGCAGACTTCTTGGAGTCCCCTACTTTCTTAAAACGTTTCAAGGGCCGCTCGGGTTCCTCTTCTTCCTCCTTTGTTTGATGAGAAGGACCACCAACAAAAGGCTTACTGATAGCCTTTCTTTTCTTGTCGTGTCTTTTCTTTGTTCTGTGTTCACACTCAACCTCGGGGTCACTGTTTGTAGCCTCACTCTCCGGCTCTTCTTCTTCCCCGATCTCACCATCATCATCACCATCGTATCCACTATCATCATCTTCACTTGTTTCTTCACTATCAGGTTCGGTTTCAGCAAACAAACCGAAGTTCAAACCGAGAACTTCTCCTTGATACCTGTAACCACTACGACCCGGAGGCTCTAACTCTGCCTTAAACACATTACGTTTCACCATCTTAACATGGTGGGGCTCGGTATAAGACAGCTCATTCCCATCTTTGTCAAACTTGATCGGATAACGGGCTTTGGAACTTCGGGCATCAAGTCATCCAGTAGCAGTTGTACAAAACGATGATACATCATCCATTTGTGCTTTGAAAGCATGTTTTTTGGCATGCATCTAAATAACCACTTGGAGTAGTTGAACTCGACTTTATTCGTTAAACAAGGCATAACTCCAACGTATTCGGTCTTAGTTTATCAAATCCCCCCTTTTGCTTGGACAAATAGTTAGCTGTGATGTGAAATAGGTACTTACATTATGGTGGCAGATGCCTTTTCTCTAATGTAGTCCATGCAACATCATACCCAATGTTTGCGACAAACTTTTCTTGATCCCCTTTCTTGATTCGTTCATAATAATGATGTGGGGCATCTTTGATGATTAATGCTCGTCTGACATCCTCTTCTTTGACACTCAACTTCTTCCTAGCTACTTTGGTTGTAATAGCATCAGCATCCTTAACAGTTTTGGCATTTGTCCAAAATTCTTCAGTCCCACCTGAGTGAATCTCCGAATTAGCAGAAATAGCATGCATCATTGGACATTCATGAATCCCTTTGATCATTGATGTGAATACTCGATGCTTCCTCCTCCTTGGAAGATCAAGAGGACATTACATGTTATTTTGCTGCAAGTATATCATCAGAAAAACCATTAGGACTGAGAATTGAGTGAGAAAACAAAAATATAAACAAGTACAAAGAAAAATAAACTTTACAAACTGAAATTTTAAAAGAAAACTGCCAAGTATAAACTAATTGAGTCGAGTATTGTTTAAGACTTTGTACAAACTGAAAACTTCCAAGTCTGGATGAACTGAGTTGAGTTTTATATAACAGATTGCAAGTGTAAATGATTTGAATTGAGTTTTAATAAAATGAATCAAATTGAGTTTATAAAACGAATCGAATTCAATTTTAATCAAACAAAACAAATCGAGTTTGAAATGAATCGAATAGAGTTTTCAAAATTTGATTTGATTCAAATTTAATTTGATTCGATTAGAATATTTGAATCTCGATTCGATTAGGATTATATTCGATTCGACATGAATATTAGAATCTCGTTTCGATTAGAATTATATTCGATTCAATTCTTTTTGACTTCAAAGTTATGATCATCAACAGGGTTTGATTCAAATCGAATATGTATCACGATTCTATTCAACTAAGAACTCGATTCAAAAAGCCAAATTGTCCAAATCTTTATTCCACTTATCACTAGGGTCGTCTAGCCCCGAGTTACTGTAACATTCCAAAAGTTTGGTCCAAATTTGACAACTTAGTAAAGTTAAAGGATCAAAATTATTCTCCAAAATAAGTAATGAGAAAATGTAAATAAAGAAAATAAAATCATTCTATAAGTAAATAAAAATATCCCATAAATAAAGTTATCTTATGGATATGGAGTAAGGAAATTCCATCCCACATTGAAAGAAGTAAGAAAGTGGAAGCATTCCATATGGGTATAAATAAGGAAGTTAAAATCTAACCCACAATGAAAGTGGTAAATATTTGGAAGCTCTTTATAAAGAGATTAAATTCCATAGTAATACTCTTCTATGCCTAGCATGAACCCAGTGGTCCTAGAGGAGGGTGCGAAGCACCCGACGCGCACAAACTCGTGCTTTGGGTGATGGGCGCAATGTGGCGCTTTGATGACGCACTTCGCATGCTTGCATCGCCGCGAGCCGCTTGAGAGCCGCCTTAGTATTTTTTGAAAAAGGGAGTTAGACCCAGAAGTGACAAGCTAAGAAAAGAGAAGGGACCAAAAGTGAAAAATCTAATTCAGGAAGCCATCACGATACGCGACGAGCACAGAACAAAGGTCATCGTGTATCGCGATGGACCTTGATGAATCAACAAGACACGTGTCAGCGAGTAGTATGGCGGCGAGAAAATACGGCGCCGTGATACGCGATTGGATCACCAAGACCCATCGCGTATCGCGATGGGTTGCAAGTTCAGCCTAGAAAAGGGGGGCTCACGGCTCATTCATTCCTCACACCAAACTTTCTCTCTCTAGAATATTTTCTCACACTACCTCGATTTCCGTGCCACATACCGACTTGCCTCAAAGTACGTGCCGACAAGTTTTGACAATTACCACACCTTGTTTCGCATGCCGAACCTCGTAAAGTGTGCCAAGCTCCGAAATTTCGTCAATCTGAACCATAGTACACAACGTAGAGTAGACGTACTGCTCGTACAAGCTTAGATATATATAAACTCTGAATACCCGTGTAAGATAGGGGTTCTGCTTAAGTCATTATTTTATTATTATATTACATGGCTTAGACCATAGTCAGGGGTATAGCCCAAACCTTGATCATAATTATGTTTACATTAGCTTTAAACATACAAAGGATTATAGTAATGTTTCTTTACAATTAAGAAACACAGAATTTTTACATTCATACGGATATATAGTTTCTTCGCGATTAAGAAACGTAACATTTTATATAAAAGGAATATAGTTAATATATTGTTTCTTCATGTTTAAGAAACATAATATTTTACATACAAAGGAAGTAGTCAATGAATGTTTTTTCTTGAAGAAGAAACAGATTATAGATGTTTTTTAATGAAGAAGAAACACAACATATGATTAGTAAATAAACTAACAGACTACATTTCTAAATATTTTATTCAAACAAATGATCAATCAAGGTTTAAAGCTATCAAAACCAGACTAAAGGTCTATAGCCAGATCAAGAGACGATCCGAATATTTATGTATACCTATTTTATTATAGGTTAATCAATCAATCAATCATTCATTCACAGTCAAGGTTTCAAACGCACACCGACGGTACAAGTTAATACGTTAACCTTTTCAATCAATCGAAAAATATTTTACTCAATAAGATGAACGAGTGTTTGTCTTAACGAGTCAGTCAACGTTTACATGAGATTTTGTGATCTCTAAAAACGTTATAATACAATATTGAAAATAAAAGCAACTCAGACCGAGTACACATGTGTATGGATCCATACATAAATGTTCAGCCTAAACAATCTAAGGCTAAGTGGCCGCGGGCTAACAGTCATAACCAATTCTCCTTTCAGGGGCTACCATGGCTCGGGGAACACTTGTGTGTGTGTAGGGTAGTGGTACAAAGCCCAGAAATAGAAATACTTCTGCCGAGTGTACAAAAAACTATAATTGTATTGTAATATCATTCAAATGTTTTATAGAGTCATACGTTTTCACCAGCATATAGCTGACGTATTTTTCCCACATTTCAGGGAAACAAATTAACACAGGTAGCAAGAAATTATAATCTTTCATGGAGATAGACTCTCGCAAGGTAGAGATGACTCAGTTTTAAATTATTAAAATATTACAACAAGATTTAAACATGATTAATAAATCAAACACTTGGGTAATTATTATCTGAGAAGTTTTTAAATAAATTAATATTTTATTCAACCAAAGTCTTTCGCTAAAATAAACCGCAACTCTGATGTATTTACAAAACAGGTACCAACTATTGGTCATACACATAGGCCCTAAGCCGGGGTGTGACAGTTACCCTTCTGCACACCTTTTTTCACACAAACTCGACCATAACAAGGGTCAATCGGACTCATGAAAAGTTCAAAAACCCAAAAACCTTAAAGCTATACAAATGTTTATGAAAAACTCAATCAAATTCTTCCATAAGCTTATAATGATGTCGATAACAGTATTATCACAAATATTTTAGCAAAAAACAACACATAAAGTCCCTTGAATCTATGACGGTTCCTGTTTGAACGTCAAGAACATGGTCATGATCAATCAGAAATTTGAACATGAAACATATGTATTATCGGTGGAGATGGGTCCATGAGGAAGGATTTTTCAAGTGTGATAAACAAATACGAAAGTAGGGTCAACTTTCAAGATATATTGAGAGAGAGAGAGAGAGAGGGTTGAGAGTTGAGAGTGTTTGGGAAAAGTGTGAGTGTATAAAATGAATGAGTTTTGGTTTCCCTTGTATAAAGGGTCAACCTATCTCGTGATAGGGTTAAAACCTCTTGATTTATAAATGATTTTACACTCTTAACCCCCAAACTCGGAAGATATTTATATATTTAAAACAGAAAAATATTTATACATCGAATCCAAACACTCAAATATATACAAGATATATTTTTGTCTGTCCACACATTCAACAACATTTGCAAGAAGGACCTTAACATAAATTCATTTAATAGAAAAAGAAAAGTCAACATGAAAGATAAACTAAAAATAAAAAATTTAGAAAATAATAAAAATTAAGAAAATTAAAATAAAAACAAAAGTAAAATAAAAATAAGTTTAAAACTAATTCTAAGTTAAAAACTTAAAAACAAAACAAAAAAATAAAACCAAAAGAAAATAATTTTAAGAGTAAAGACAAAATTAATATTATATTATATATACACTAATTTTAATAATTAAAAGTCACATATTTTTGCGAGAAAGATCACTACATGGAATCACATTGTCCGTTAATGTCCTAGATCACTCTTTTATTTCAACAATATTATGTTGAGAACCCAAAGTCGATTGTAGATATATTTTATCCATTTTATGCATTTTCATTTTGATTTTCAATATTTGTATTTAAAACAAGAATAGTTTTATGGTGATCAATCACTAAAGGGCTCATGTATGACTGACTAATAAAATTTTTGGCTTCATTGACATGACTTAAAGTGGTGTCATGTAACCGCTTCATGAACGTACAACCACTAGCATATGCAGGTAATTTAGTTTATATCAATCTGACACTTACTCATTTGTCATGCCTATCTAAACATAAATCAATGATATTGTTGGCTTTGATATACTATTTTCATGTGTTAGGATTATTAAAGACAATTTCTTATAATTTTCTAATGGTCGGATCAATTTCTCAAAAATTTATAATTTTATATTATCTGACTCCCTCTTAGCATGGGCTCCCTCTAAACGGGAAAACATTCTTTCTGAGACATTTCCTGGAGAGTCAAGTGACTTAACTTTGTTTTTCATAAAATAAATTGAAATTGAAAATCTCTTTGTTGAGTTAGACATAACTCATTTTCTCTCTTTAAAATCGTGACATATTAAAAAGAATACTTACAATTTTAAACACAAAAGGATAAATAAGGTTTAATCTATAATCTCCTAGGCAAATCCCACATCGGCCCTAGACGGACGAGATCTTTGGTTCATAAGTAAATGCCCCACCTCTTAAATCACCAACGCGTTTTTGGCTTAATGGTAGTGGACGAGAGGAGAGCTCCATAGTTAAGCGTACTCAGGTGGAAGTAGTTGCAGGATTGTTGATCTCCTGGGAAGTCTCCACCTGAGAAACCAAATATAAATTCATGATCTCTTCGTGGGCAAAGCGGGTAATATTGGTGGTATGAGGGACCAGATGTTACAAGTGGTATCAGAGCCACTCTTGTGTCGTCCGATATGGTGGGGCAAACTCGTAAGAGACGGTGAGTCCCCGGGGGAGTCGTGAGGTACACCTTAGGTAAATCTCATATTCTGGATGGGATGGTGGGGCAAAACTCATCGAGGACGATGAGTCCAAATGGGGTGTTTGTAACATCCTAGGAAAATCCTGCATCGGTTGTGGACAAGAGATATCATTGGTTCATAAGTAAATCCCGCATCGGTTGTGGACAAGAGAGATCATTGGAAAATCACCAACTCGTTTTGGGCTTAACGGTAGTGGACGAGAGGAGAGCTCCATGCTTAAGCGTGCTCATGTGGGAGTAGTAGTAGAATGAGCTACCTCCTGGGAAGTCTCCACCCGCGTAACCAAAAATGAACCCGCGAACTCTTTGTGGGCAAAGCGGACAATATTGGTGGTATGAGAGGCCGGATGTTATAGGTGGTATCAGAGCCACTCTTGTGTCGTTCGAGATGGTGGGGCAAACGTCATAAGAGACAGTGAGTCACCTAGGGTGTCGTGAGGTACACCTTAGGCAAATCCCACATTCTGGATGGGATGGTGGGGAAAACCTCATCAAGGACGATGAGTCCAAAGGGGGGGGGTTGTTTGTAACATGCTAGGCAAATCCCACATCGGCCATGGACAAGGGAGATCCTTGGTTCATAAGTAAATGCACCGTCTCTTAAATCCCCAACGCATTTTGGGCTTAATGGTAGTGGACGAGAGGAGAAATCCGCAGTTAAGCGTGCTCAGGTTGTAGAATTAGCAGGATAGGTGACCTCCAGCTAGGAAGTCTCCACCTGAGCAACCATAAATAAATCTGTGAGCTCTTCGTGGGCATAACAGACAATATTGGCGAAATGAGGTGTCGTATGTTACATAATAAAAACATATCATGTCATGCGACTGTAAGGCCCAGAGCCTGGTGCCATACATTATCTTTGGATTAATCATAAACACGGTTCTAAATACCATTGTGAATTAAAACTTGCGATGAATAATAAAAACTTCAACAATTTGTTACAAATATATCAAAAACTCTTTCCAATAACATTAACACTTGTTTTTCAAATTCAAAACATAAAACATAACATGACTCTTTCTTCTTTGGATGGCAGTCTTTATTCTTCAATTCCATATGTCCTACCTTAAGCCAGCTGTCACATTGTACTCACCTACATGCATAATAAAAGTCAGCTGTGCTGAGTGAGTTCTAGTTTAACATGTCGCATGTCAGTCTTACACATTTATCATACATATTCGTATCCGGAGATACTATTCTTACCCTTGACATGGACTTACTTTCTTACTTTTTACATGCACATATATTTAGTCTTACAAATTCTTACATAATCATACAATTGTTCAAACATTCTTGCACATATAATATAAGGGTCCGCCGCCCTAACTCTTGCACATATATTATAAGGGTCTGCCGCCCTAACTCTTGCACAGATATCATAGAGTCGACCACTCTACTCTTGCCCATGTATTAGAAGGGCCCGCCACCCTGCCTCTTACATTCTACTCTTACTTGTCTCTTACAATTATACAGTGGAAAGCATAGTAAACACATGTGACAAATTCTTACAAACATTCTATTATTGTCTACAATAGCATTCACACTCACCATATATATACTTATTAAAATGAATATAAGAAGGACAAAAAGGTCTTTTACTAAAAACTCTTAAATTTAAGAGTTTTACAATACTTCAAACACATTGTACAACTCATAATGCAATACTTTCAAAAACCTGCTCAATCAGTTCAAAAAACCCTAGCTTCTCTATCTTTCTCCACCCTCTGTCACTTTCAAGAAAGCTAGATTCTCGAGATGTCATCTTTGAAAACTCCTCTGGCCAACGTCGTTCTAGGGTTATGAGAGAGAGAAAGAGAGAGAGAGAGAGCGAAGGATTTCAACCACCGTCGAAGTAACCTTCACCATAGTCGTTGTATCAGTTGTAGGTAAAAACCCTAAATACGTTTTTTTTTACTTTTATTTTAAAGTGATGCATCTCATTAGTTTAACCAATTTCAGGTATATCTTTCACACAATAGTAGTGTAGGTTCCCAGCCGGATCTACACGAGATATCTCGTTCTACGTAGGTGCGGAATCCCTACGTAAGACGTTATGAGCGTAGAAGACGATACGAGTTAACACAATCGAACACACGTTACAATAAACAAATACTCGTTATATTGCAACCTTAAACACGTGATATCAATCACTGATTACAGGACTCTCTGACTCGTAAACTCGAATAATAAAACTCCTTATTTTAATTGTTATTGATTAAGCCGTAACCTAATCAATATATATCACGACAACTTCGCCTGCCATGTTCAGGCGAAGTTGTCCCTAACTTCGCTTGTCTAACAAGTTCGCCTATATCAGCGAACTTGTTAGCTAACTTCGCTTACATCAAATACAAAACATTACAAACTCGATTACAGACACTAGACACTGAACTACTGACATCATACACTAACAGACTCCCCCTTGGCAGTAGCTTCATCTCTTTATCTTCAAGCACGTGTCTTGTAATCTTCAACAATCTTGAATCTTCATCTTTAAGCATTCACTCCTTCTCGTACACATACCGAAACAACTCTTTGATATTTCCTCGCTTCGTCTTTCCAAGCAGGAATATAAAAGATTTTCTTCTCATTTAGCACCTGCAGATCAGCTCGAGACAGGTTCACTAGATGCATCGGATCATAGACTCTCAGCAGCTCTTGTTCATCTTCATCTTCCATCACTGCTTCAGCTGTCTCACAATCTACATACCACCACTTCAACTCTTTGAACACATCCTTGGGCATTTGTTTCATCGGCACTTCTTTCAAACACCGGATCGGTTTATACTTCATAATCATCCAAGGCTTGCCATCTGCTCTCAACCCTCTATCTTTATCTTTGATAAGTTTACCCTTCTGTAGTTTCAGCAGCTCGAACTTCTTTTCCTTTATACTCTCCTTCCATACTATCTTCCCGATGACTCTAGCCATATTATCATCACTTCGATTTATCAATCCTAATCTGGCTAAGTCTTTCACTTCACATTCTGGCAATGTGTTCAACGATCTCAACATTCTTTTGAAGTACTGAATACCATCATATCTCTTAATCACGAAGAGCCTCAACTGCTCAGCGTATATCCAGCAGATAATCCCTTTTCTCGCTTCAGCATAGCCTCTAATGTTGTAAGTCTTCTTAAACATAGTAGGGACCGCTGGTTTCTTCGTTTTGACGAACCACTGAGCATAGCCTTCTTTCCATCTAGGCTGCTCTTCCCATTCAGTCTCATCATTTCCCATCTCTTTACTCATATCTGCGTTATCGACTTCTGGAATCTCATGCTCTACATTCTCTTCTACTATCTCTCCCTCTTCTATCTCATCATCAATCACAATCTGTTCACCAATCTTCTCTATCTCATCACTCGGTAATACATCATCATCACACATAAAGTCATCATCCATCTCCTCAACCTCCACTACCACCACATCATCACCACCAGCTGCAGTTGTCGACTCCCCCTGAGTTGTGGAAGTCCCAAGAGCTTGTACAGGTCTTGGCAACTCACCACCTGCACCTTTCGATGCATTGGGATCATCGTCTCGATCATTTCTCCTCTTGGTCCTCAACTCATCGCCTTTACAGCTCGTCTCCCCCTGAGATGCCAAGAACTCCTTCAGAGCATCAATGATTTGTCCATGTTCTAAAAGCAGGGACGACTGCATCTGATTCTCTGCAACTAGGCGTTGAATAGCCTGGGTCTGGATAAGATTAATCCTTGACTGTTCTGCTATTCGGTCTTATTCTGATAAGGTTGCATCGAAATCAAACCTCAGATGTGATATATCTTGAGTGTACTGAGGAGGGATTTCCGATGTAACCGGGACCTCAGAAGTAGACGTAACCGCAGGTGGTATCGTCACCCATAACCCTGCAGTGGCCACAACCGTCGACTCAATAAAATGTGCCACGACCTCCGTTGGAGTAAGAGTTGGAGGTGGCAACGAGACAATCTCCGGAGCCGATAGTTGAAATGAAGTGAGTGGGAGGCCAAATGAGGATGAGGTAGCCACCACGGGAATGTCCGTGGCGCTTGGCCTTGTAACCTGTAATGATGAGGGAACCATTGTCATACCGGACAGTGCGGGTGGGGTGAAACGTACCACCCTCGAGCTCTCACCGGCCCCCGATCCTGCACCTATCCGTTCCCTTCTTGATCTCCGGATCAACTGTTGAACTTCTTCTTCATAGTCTGACTCACTATCATCATCAGTTCTCTTCCTTTTCCCATGAGTCCGTTCATGTGTTACCAAAATCCGTCTTGCTTCGGCCACTTCATCATCAGAATCTGAGCCAGCCACCGTTGCAGCTGCCCTAGTAACATTCACACCCGAAACATGTGCAACAGAGACTTGCACAATCTCCTCTGGATCAACCCTCTCCATGTCAAAAAATCCTTGACCGCCAAACTCTGCGTCAAGGTCAACGTTCTCCTCCGGTGACACAACAGAAGCAGCAGGTATAACTTGAGGTGCTCCTGCCTGTTGTGGTGCCGGGTCCCGAAACTCGTCCCCACGAGCAGGCACATACCCCGGGTTGATCAAGTACCCGAATAGTGGAGTATGTCGAGGACGGAGCTCAGGTTTGCTCCTCGCACTGGAGGATCTGCATTGGGCAAAGATCCTTTTGCTCACACTTTCTACGTATCGGATTGGTCGGCGCTGAGGTAGCGTTGGAGCAACATGATTCAAGATCATTTGGAGAAATCTTGGATACATGATAAATCTCTCACGCGCCACCGCTTTCGTTGTCGATCGATCTCGTAGAAGAACATCTGACTAAAGCTGTAACGCTTATTATAAGTCAGAGCAGTCATTGCCGACTGCATGGTCGCGCCCATGCCATCAGTGCCCGCCTTTCTCCCTGACATGCAAACAATCATGACATGCATGAGAAAGCGCCACTGGTCAAGTAAAAACCCCTTCCTTCTCTGCGTATCTCCCAAGGGACCTGAGTATCCCATCCTCAAAAACGCTCCATCACGGAAAGGAGCTACAAAGTCTGTCGGGTCATCCCTCGTCTCATATCCAAAACGTAAAGCCGCCCGGATCTGTTCAGATGAGAACTGAACAATGTGATTGTTGATTGTTGCTCGCATCACCGGGGGCTCGACCCTACAATCATATTCCACGGTCTGCCAAAAATCCTCAATGTTTGGCAAGGATATTGGCAGTGTTGTCGTAATCGCGTGGAATATACGCGAGCGTAGTAGGAATGTGATGATTTCGCGGAAATCATCAACTCCGCTCGCCTCCGGGTCTAATGTTATATACATGTTGTGACCCGGGAAGAACTGTCTCTGGTTATCACCACCGTCATCACCGCCTGCACCACCTATAGCAGCCATATCTGCACCAAACAGACTAAGTTAGATAAGCGACAAAGCAAATCACAAGTTCGCCTGTTACCATGAGCGAAGTTGTGATCTTTTCAGTATAGGCGAAGTTAAAGATGGGGCGAAGTTGGGAAACAACTTCGCTTCAACTTTAACTTCGTCTGTTAACTGTTAAGTAAAAAAGTCCAGGCGAAGTTAATGGTAACTTCGCCTAACCACAACATCGCCTCATAAATTGTTTCAAAAATAATTATCAGGCGAAGTTAAACCTCAGGCGAAGTTACGGACAACTTCGCCTAAACTGTAACTTCGCCGAATATGAAACGGCATCAGTTAGGTTTATCGAACGACGTGATTTGGTCAATTTTGAGCTTACGGATCTCGTAAAACTTGATTTAATGACGATTTAGACGATTAGTTTGAATATGAACACGTGAAAACACGTTTGAAAATCGGTTGTTAAGGGTTCGAAAAACGAGAACGTGAATCGGGTCGAATCGACCGATGATAAACGTTAATGAACAGCGAATAGGTGATACTATCAACACTACGCACCTATAACTCAGATTATAACTGGAAAAAGAACACAGATGAAGATCGATAAGTTCGCTGTGGGTTTAGAGATTAAGTTCGCTGGATAAGTTCGCTGGGTTTTGAAAATAATGAACCAGTTTGACCTTTAATTTCCTTTATATAGGGTCAAAATTATACAGGCGAAGTTGTGGATAACTTCGCCTAATGCAGGCGAAGTTATGGACAACTTCGCCGGTATTAAAATTTTCAAAACAAACCCCTATAATTTGAACAATTTGCAATTAAGTTTTAAAAACAACCTTTAATGTGTTAAATGATACGATCAAGACCAAGTAACCAGATATAAAATCATACAACTACATAAGTAGAAAAATTTTAAAATTTAAAGTACACGGGATCAAATTTCAGTCTCGATAGGGACTACCATGTTTTAGAAAGGATCCGAATAGGAATCATACTAACTACGTGACTGTCACACAGATCCGTGTTCAGCTTTATTATGACATAAAGAAACAGGTTGTAAGCAGGTAAATGACTTAGAATGGTTTTCATCGTTTCTGTGATACGGGTTAGGTTCAATTAAGCTCAAAACTTAAGTGGGCAACAACTCAAAGATTATGATGCCTCATATCTATTCTCAACAGCGTATTTGGCTTTCCCCAAGTCACCCCGAGTTGACCTTGACCCGTAGTGTCTGATTAAATAGTAAATGCTCTTCGATCGTCAGACTCTTCTTCCCGTTCTCTATCTTGCATCTTGATTGAGAAGTCTTATCATTATGAACTCTATAATGTCTCAATAACTCACACATTTTTTTTTCACAACGTCAGATAAACTACTGCAAGTCCCGAATCTGGATCACTGCAGTTTCTTGACACGCTATCTTCACGGGAATCAGAACACTCACGGGCTCGTGTATGACTGGGTAATCGCTTTTCTGCCTATCATTCGGAAAGATATATATGGAGACATGCACAATTGTTAAGAAGTTTCCACGAAAAATCGAGTAGATTTAGTTAGTATCACTTCTACTTTTACGCACCATAAAAAGCTACCATGACATACAATGACTGTTCTAATGTCTTTTAGGCCTAATAACTTCACTAGTTAAGCACACAGAATCAGTATATCTATCACTTTCCAAGGTTGGATCAATTTTCTGTTAAACATAGTAAAGGAACTTCTTACGAAGTAGTAGACTTGAAAAATAATTTCAACTCCCGTAAAAATTTTTAACTTCAATCGCCCCGATCAAATTGAAGTTTTCAGGTAAATGGCTATCCCGAAGATCCAATGGATCAGCTGGACCGACTACATACAAGTATGTGTCCTTCTAACTAAGTATGATCGACTAATTTTCAGCGAAAGAATAAAAACACATCATAAACCGCCCCGGTCACTTTCAGTCATCTGGTTAATGGCTATCCTTATATTCAACAAGTAGAAATGAGGACCAAACATATCCGAAGATATGTCCTTCAAACTGAGGCAACCGACATAATTCTAAGCGATAGTGATTTTTTTTTTAATACTAATACAAAAAGCAGGGTTACTCGGGATTGATCATCCCATTCAGCTCAACAAGGTTTTGAAATCTAGTTTTGTCAAACGCTTTCGTAAACATGTCAGCGAAATTATCTAGCGTATCAACCTTTTCGAGCACAATCAGTTTCTTCTCAGCACAATCCCGTATAAAATGATGACGGATGTCAATATGTTTAGTTTTACTGTGTTTTACGGGATTGTTAGTTACTGAGATAGCTGCAGTATTATCAATGCAAATAGGAGTATGAGTGAAATTCAGACCGTAATCGCGCAACTGTTGTTGAATCCAAAGAACCTGGGAGCAGCAGTTAGATGCTGCCTTGTATTCTGCTTCACAGGTTGAAATCGCGACTGAGGTCTGCTTCTTGCATTGCCATGACACTAATCTGCCACCAAGAAACTGACAACCACCTGTAGTTGACTTCCGACTCTGATTGCACCCTCCATAATCAGAATTCGTGTAGGCGACCAACTCCAAGTCTCCTCCTCTCGTGTACCACAACCCCAGCTTAGGCTTGCCTTTGAGATACCGTAGAATCCTCTTCGCACCCTTCAAGTGAGATTCCTTTTGGTTTGCCTGAAAGCGAGCACAAAGACAAACAGCAAACATTATATCAGGCCTAGAAGCAGTTAAGTACATTAAAGAACCTATTATTGCCCGATATTGAGTTGGGTCCACGTCTGCATCGTTGTCTGAATCAGCACCCAATTTGTGGTTGACGCAGACTGGAGTATCGTATGGAGTGCTGTCCTCCATCTTGAAGCGTTTGAGAACATCATGGACATACTTAGTCTGATGAATGAACATCCCATCTTTCTTCTGATCAACCTGTAGTCCTAAAAAGAATGTTAGTTCACCCATAGCACTCATTTCAAATCTCTTCTTCATGACGGCCTCAAACTCCTGACACATGGTGACTTTTGATGCAGCAAAGATGATGTCGTCCACGTAGACTTGCACCAGTAGAAAGTCGCTCCCTTTTCTCTTAAAGAACAAAGTGCTATCAATCTTTCCCCGTTCAAAACCATTCTCAAGCAAGTAGTCGGATAACGTTGAGTACCAGGCACGAGGTGCCTGATGTAGTCCATACAGTGCTTTACTTAGCTTGTATACGTGATCGGGAAAGTCTGGGTCAGGAAAACCCGGAGGTTGCTCAACGTACGCAACCTCATCGACTTTACCGTTAAGGAAAGCACTCTTCACATCCAACTGAAAAACCTTCATCTCCTTATGTGCAGCAAATGCCAAAAACAAACGAATGGCCTCCAATCTTGCCACATGAGCAAACACCTCATTGTAATCAATCCCCTCTTGCTGATTAAAACCTTTTACAACCAGCCTCGCCTTATTCCTGATAATAATCCCTTTCTCATCTCTCTTGCATTTGAAGACCCATTTTGTGCCAATCGCATGCACATTCTTTGGTTTTGCAACCAAGTTCCATACCTCCATCTTTTTAAACTGGGCTAATTCTTCTTGCATGGCTTCGACCCACGAGTTGTCCTTGAGAGCCATTTGATAGTTCTTTGGTTCAATCTGGCTGATGAAGCAGGTGTACAAGCATTCATTGATTATGCCTGAATCTTTAATGCTTGTATAAACACATGTATGCTCATTCAAGCTTTGTCTTGTTTGTACACCGTCGGATAGATCACCTATCACATTCTCCAATGGGTGATTTTTGTGAACTCTCGTAGTCGGAACCGCACTGACTTCTAGATTGTCTTCCAGGTTCGAAGGTAGCTCATTAGTGGGTGATTGTTGTTGAGAGTGAAACGGATTGAAAAATTCTTCTTCAGTAGAGGCAGCAGGGGTATTGACAGCTTTTGATGAGGAAGGCTGACATTCATCATACATCGGTCTTTGCACATAATTGTCTTCCTTATCAAAAATCATCTTCGAAGCAATTCTTTCATCTACTTCTGCACAATCCAAATAAGGTATATTAAAAGATTTGAAAAGTCTATCATAGTCGAAAACCCCAGCGGGTCCCGTGCTTGGTTTTGGTGATTTGTAACTTGTGATATCAGTGTTACAGACCACCTCAACCTTGCTGGTCGATGTATTAAAGACTCGTCTATTGGGAGTCCCAACAACGTATCCGACTAAGATTCCTTCGTCGGCTACTTCACCAAATTTAGAATTTGTCTTTAATATCGAACACGGGGACCCGAATGGTTCAAGACCACTCAAGTTGGGCTTTCTCCCATGCATAAGTTCATAACATGTTTTATTTAATCTTTTAACAGTTAACACTCGATTAAGGATATAACAGGCTGTTGCAACAGCTTCAGCCCAGAACACCACAGGAAGTTTCGAATCAGCCAGCATGGTTCTGGCTCCTTCAATTAACGTTCTGTTCTTCCTCTCAGCCACTCCATTTTGTTGCGGAGTATACGGAGCGCTGTACTGGTGTTCGATTCCTTTCTGTAAGCAGAAGAGCTTCATCTGATAGTTCTTGAACTCAGTCCCATTGTCACTCCTGATGAATTTAACTCTTTTTCCCATAATGTTCTCAACTTTGGTAATCAAATTTATTACCATCTGAACCGTTTCATCCTTTGACTTCAGGAAATATATCCAAGAGTATCGAGAGAAATCATCAGTGATCACCAAGCAATACGATGTTCCCCCTAGACTTTTTACATTCACGGGACCAAAAAGATCCATGTGAAGTAGGTCTAGGGTACTGTCTATTGAGTTAACCTTCTTGGTGCGATGGGATTTCTTGTGTTGCTTTCCCTTTTTGCACGATAAGCATTGATCTTCAAAGTTGAAATTCTTCAAGGGAACACCCAGCACAAGCCCATTCTTGACAAGGTAGTTCATTTTTCGAAGATGAATATGCCCCATTCTCCTATGCCATAATTCGGACTCCGATTCAGTTGCTTTCGATAGAAGACACGATTCTTCTATGGTCATCTCAGTCGACCTCATGTCCATTATATACGTATAATTTTCTCTTGGAGCCTTCATAACAATCCAATCCTCGGGTATCTTGAAACCAGGATATAGCACGATCGCTTCATTCTTGGTGAAATGCACGGTGTAGTCTTTGTCACAAATCTGCGAAACACTCAGCAGATTGTGCTTCAGTTCTTCGACAAAATTTACTTTCTCTAACGTCATCTTTCCGTTAGTCACCGTCCCAATTCCTGTAATCCTACCACCGCTCTCTCCAGCGAAACTCACTCTTCCTCCCTGAACAGGTTTCCAATCGTGTAACAATTTCTTGTTACCCGTCATGTGCCGGGAACAGCCGCTATCCACAACCCATTGATTGTTTGCAGCCCTGTTCAACTGTTCCTGCACGATTAAAGCAGATGATTAAAATCTGGGGACCCAAGACCTATTGGTCTTGGGTCGATACATCCCGTACCTTGGCTGTCCAAAGTTAGTATCAGAATAGTTTCTGTAAGTCCTGAAAGGATACCTTTTTGGAGATTGACTATGAGGCCATCCAAACCTTCTAGAATTAAGTGAATTATTACTTATGGTTTGGTTGTTAGCAGTGAAAAACTGAGATCTTTTTCTTTGAAAACCTGAATTAGTCCAATTTCTGAACATTGATGAGTTTTCAGTTTTACCACTATTATAGTTACTGTTAGATCTGTTTTCAGTTTTTGAAGGCCTCACACCTCTGAATCTCTGCTTCAGAGGGCAATCAGCAATTAGGTGTCCTAATTGATTACATCTGAAACAACTCCTGTGTTCAACTTTCTTTTCAACAGTTGTTTTAGATGATGAGGCTGCATTACTGCCCGTTTGTCTCACATATGGTGGAACATACGGGTTTAGTGGAGATTTCTATTCAGTTGTTTTATGTTTCTCTCCACTTTTTGGTAACACTGCCTTTTCTTTTGTCTCACACGACTCAGATGACTTGTCCGAGTTTGATGAGACAGGACTTGGAGCAGAAATCTTAACATTTGAAACAGACTTACTTGTTTCGCCTTTACTAACTTCTGGTTCTTTACTAGTTACCTTAACCGGAACTTTCTGACTATAATCAACATCAACAGATTTCTGATTACTAGGATCATAAGTGTAATTATGATTGTACGGTGGCGGAACTTCATGATATCCAATTCCTCCCCTTTTAACTGGGGAACCTTGATCACTAACGAGGTGATCAAGTATAGCGGTGGAATTTCTAAATTTCTCAAGTTTCCTGTTAAGTTCCACCACTTTCACCTGGTGATCAGCTATCTGTTTTTCCCTTTCAGCTATTAGTTTGGTTTTTTCTTCTAACACTTCATAGCTCAGATCAATTACTTTAATTTTTTCAGCTAGATTTGCTTTAAGACTTCTAATATCTTTTTCACTAGCTTTTATTTTTACTTTATAACTATTATCTCTAGCTTTAGTGAAATGATGTTCTTCTTTTAAGGTTTTAAATTGAGCATCCAAACTAACATACTGATCAGTTATAGTTGACAATTGTTCAGACAGATTTTCACACTTAGTGCAAGGGAGTTTAGTACTTACCTCGGTGAGCTGATCTTTCACATCTGCCATACAAGCTTCATTTTGAGCCTATGCCATGTAAGCTTCACTTTCGCCAGTCACTTCCTCAGTATCTGCAGTTTCGATGTTCGCCATATTGGCCTGTTCGAACACTTCTTCAACATGCAGATTCCAGTTATATTCCCCATTATGTCTGGAAATCATGGCCCTATTATCATTACCACCCCCATTCTGGTGTGTCGACCTGTTCTGACTACATTCAACTCTCTCATTCGTGCACTCCTTCGCAAAGTGGCCATTCTGTTGACAGTTGTAACAGCGCACCTTTGACTTGTCAAAACCCGGTCTCTCACCAACAAACTTCCTTCCTGTCTTCTTCATAAACCTCTTAACCCTTCTCACAATCATCGCCATCTGCCACTGCAGATCCATCTCTTCCAGATCATCAGCAACGATCTGATCATAGTCTTCCTCCAATATTGATGGATCAACAGTCTTACCCTGAATGTAATTTTCATACGAAGCAATAAATGATGCATAGAGAGTAACTGCTGTTCAACAGATTTAACACTCATGGGCATCCTTGAGTAGTTGTTGTTCGAAACACTTGGGGTAAAACTACTCTTGGTTGCTTGAGGGTTAGAAGCATTTGATCCTCCAGCTACAAAGCATACATCACCATTCATGTTGAGAGATACATGACCTTCAGGTGTTGAGTTAGCTCCCGACTCTCCCTTTGAGTAGTAAGCAGACGAATCAGACTTCGAACTTGAACTTGTATTAACCTTTGCACCATACATTCCTGGATCTTGAACCTGATCAGTAGGTGTCTCTTTTCGAACCATGTTTAGTTCAAAAGTTCGTAGCTTGTTAACTGCTGTTTCCAGGTCATAGTCAGCAAAGTCTTTGTCTTCTCTCATCAACACAGTGTACATCTCCCATTTCGGTAGGAGAGCATCAAGAAGCTTTTCAACAATTTCATCTTCTTTGTAAGCAATTGAATAATTGTTGAGTTCGGTCATCAGATGATAATATCTCGTGATGATATCATCAAGTGATTCATTCTTCAATTACTTGAAGACCGAGAATTGGGTTTTAAGTAGTTTAATCTTTGAAGCACGAATTCCCACATTACCCTCAAAACGGTTTTCAAGAGCTTCCCAAAGCTCTCTAGCAGTCTTATACTTTCTGAAGGTGTGTAGAATCTCTTGGGGAAGAGCCATAGTAATCGCAGCATGAGCTTTGCTTTCAGCCTCATACATTTTCTTCTCTTCTTCTTCCATCTCTTTGTATTTCTTTATCTGATCACGACCCTCATACTCAGCAGTAGGTGGAATGTAACCATCTTGTATGCATACCCACATCTTAGCATCTTGGTACTTGACATATTGTTCAAAACGATCTTTCCACGCTACATAATCAGTTTTCTTAAGCATCTTCGGTGCCTTTGTAGCCGAACCCGCTTCCACTTCCATCTTAACTAGTTCCGTAATGTTGATTGAAGACATCTTTCACGAAACACACAGAAGCCCGAAAAATAAAAATTTTATTTTTAACAGTACTGTAGGCGAAGTTGTGGATAACTTCGCTTAAGTCTGAACTTCGCTGATTCTGAACTTCGCTTTCTTTTTAAATTCGCCTGATTTGGCGAAGTTGTAGATAACTTCGCTTAAGGTAAGCGAACTTTTGAAGAAGGCGAAGTTGTGGGTAACTTCGCTAATACAGGCGAACTTGAGAAGGTAGGCGAAGTTGTGGATAACTTCGCTTAACCTTATATCTTCGCTGAAACCCTATGAACAGTGACGGCAACTTCGCCTGATGAACACGATGAATATGCAGGTTAGATTTCTGGATTTTACGAGGTTTGTGAAGGTGTTATGGGTTGTTTATGATTGTAGGAGGTGAGTATAATACAAAAACTCAGAAAACTCGTCCCGCGAATAGTCGAACGGAACGATTTCTACACCCGCGTGATAATCCCGAACCACACAATCGAGCAAAAGCTCTGATACCAATTGTAGGTTCCCAGCCGGATCTACACGAGATATCTCGTTCTACGTAGGTGCGGAATCCCTACGTAAGACGTTACGAGCGTAGAAGACGATACGAGTTAACACAATCGAACACACGTTACAATAAACAAATACTCGTTATATTGCAACCTTAAACACGTGATATCAATCACTGATTACAGGACTCTCTGACTCGTAAACTTGAATAATAAAACTCCTTATTTTAATTGTTATTGATTAAGCCGTAACCTAATCAATATATATCACGACAACTTCGCCTGGCATGTTCAGGCGAAGTTGTCCCTAACTTCGCTTGTCTAACAAGTTCGCCTATATCAGCGAACTTGTTAGCTAACTTCGCTTACATCAAATACAAAACATTACAAACTCGATTACAGACATTAGACACTGAACTACTGACATCATGCACCAACAAGTGGTTCCTTATGATCAATTGAAGGTATTTTTTTTTCTTTTTTGTTTATTTACTATCACTTATTTGATTTTGTTTCTTTGATTTGTGTTTATGCATGAGATAGATACTTTATTGAGTTCAAAAGGAGATAATCACATGACTCGGTATGTATTCCTCCTACAATTTTTAGTTCTTTCTATTAGATTCATTGCGATCTCTGACCTCTGTATCTTTGATTAATCAATTTAGTTTTGATGTTTCAGGTCGATGCATTTTTTAGGGATTCAATGTTGAACAAGAACGTGGTTAGTTTATTAGATATGAAATTGATTAGGCTAACTTTGGTTATTCGTCATGTACTCTATGGTTAAAGACACAGTTGGAGCTTTCTACAAGCACTTTCTATATTTTGTTCAAGTATTTAAGATGTTTATAGTTTTATGACAATTGTTTTTTAAAATGATAGTTATTAATCAGGAAAGTAGAACTGAAATGTTTACCACTAATAAAATTACAAAATGTTAGAAAACAAGTTACTACTGAATATCTTGTAGGATAATCTCACTTGTGTTGGGTTTGAACAATATAGGTTGATTTTGGGGCATGTGTGTATATCTGCAAGTGCATAGATTTACTGTACATGATTAGGCATGCTAAGAGATGATGTTTAGGAAAGCCTCTATTAGATTTGCATTTGATTTATGCTAGCATAAGCTTTTTCTACGTGATTCTGTGCATATGGATATGGTTTTTCAATTTGATCACTGACATTAATTTTATACTACTTGTCTACCAGAGGAGGAAAAGAGGTGCAAAAAAGTTGAGGTTGATAAGAAAAAAACCAAAATCTAAGGTTAGAATCTACTTCGCCTTATATTAAATTAAATTGAAACTTTTGAGGCTTTTATAATTTTATTTGTTGTCTCCCTAGTTTGGCATGTAACTTAATACATCTATTTTGCTTCTGAGTTATAATAAGGATGGTTGATGTGTTAATACGATAATTTGGCTAAAATATTAATGAAGGTTCATACTTGGTTTCTTATGGCTTCTATACCTTGGTATTTGTTACACATGGCAGTGCTATGGTATTTGTTGCTGGAGATTTCTTCGTTGTTGGTGTTCAAAAGTTAAGATTTGTATCCGAGGTTTGATGAAGGGTGGGAGGGAGGGAGGGAGGGAGGAAGGCGTGGAGTATGGTGATTTTTGAGATTTTGCAAGATAAGTGATGGTTAGTGTGGAGAAGGGTTCATTGTCAAAGACAACTATTTTGCAGTATACTATGATATTTTCAGTTGCCCTTAAGGTTTGATTTTTCTTTATTTTACTATGGAATTGAAGCATATTCTGTTTATTTATATAAACAAATAATTATTTGGTAATACATAGGCCTCATGAAATCGAACCGAATCTAAAACTGAATAGATTGGTACCAAACTGACACGAAACAACCAAACTAAACCCGAATAACTAAAACCGAGCTGAAAAAAACAAACTGAAAAATATCGAATCGAAAACACAAAAAAACAGAAATAAAAAAGCGAAAAACTTTAACCGAAGCGAAACAAAAACCTTAAAAAATCGAAACTGAGCTTAAACCTGAAACCGAAAAAACAGAATTCAAACCAATCCAAACTGAAAGGAAACAATCAAAACCAAACCGACACCCAAAAATCAGAAATAAAAAACCTTTAACCTAAGCGAAACAAAAAAATAAAAATAAAAGTTAAAATTTAATCGAAACGAAACTAACACCAAACCAAATCTAAAACCGAATGCATTGTAACCGAACTGACAAGAAACAACCAAAGCCGAAAAACGAATATACTAAAACCAAACTGAAACGAAACTAAAGACGGTGGCCGAAACTGAAAAAATAAAAGCTATTAACCCTGATCGAACCGAAACGAAAATTCCAAAAACCAAAAACTTAAAACAAAAACCAACAACTAAACTGAAAACCCAAAAAAAACCGAAATTTACAATTGAAAACCTTTGACCGAAGCAAAACAAAAAACCGAAAAAATTGAAACAAAGCTAAAACCTTAAACCAAACCAGATCCAAAAACTGAATATATTGAATTCGAATTGAAAGGAAACAACTGAACCGAAAACAAAAAAAAAACATAAATAAAAAACTGAAAAACTTTAACCTAAGCGGAAAAAAACCCAAGAAATCAAAACTATACTGAAACTTAATTAGAACCTAAAACCTAATAAAAAAAGTGATTATATTGAAACTGAACTGACGCGAAGCAACCAAACCAAAAACACAATAAACTAAAACGAACTGAAATGAAACTAGAAGATAGTAACTGAAACCGAAACTAAACACCTATTAAACGAGACTGAACCAATATGAAAATTCTAAATCCAGAAAACTGACAACTGAAAGTATTGAACCGAACGCCAAAAAGAAATATGTTTTTCTCTTGATCATAAAAGCTTAAGTGGTTTTATTTTAGCTTTAATGTAATACTTATTACTTTGTTGAATACTTGTTGAATACTAATGAATTAATGTAAAAATCAAACTGCAATGGCATATAGTCTTGGAAAATTGTTAATCCTTTAAAAAACGAAGCATAATGAATTTCTTCAAAAGCATTCAATCTGTAATGAATGTCTTCAAAAAGTAGTTAAAATTTTCAAACGGAGCATGAGAGTCTTGTTAACAATTTTTTTATTTTGTTTTTCATTTTATATTGTCCAGCGAACTACAAAAAGTAGAAGCCGATTTGCTCCATCATGCACATTTTACACCCAAGCATGTATTCGAGCAGTCCACTCTCTGTGCAACAGATTGCAGATTGTTACCAAGGTGTGTCATTTGAAAAAAATTAACGGTTCGAGTATTTCTATATAGTTTCATCGTAAAATGTGAGTTTTTTTAACGTTGGAGGTGGCAATTTTGACCCGTTTACAGGTAAATGAGTCGATTCAGGTCATAAAATATTCCAAACTCACCTAGTGAATTAAGTTTGAAGCGACCCTAAACCTGCGCGATGTGGCGGCGACAGTTTACAACACGGTTTTTCTATTGAACATGTATAAAATGCTTTATACTTGCAGCCGGTTTTTCTATACTTTGATAAACCACAAAAAGATTGTGTAAATAACATGAACTTAATAAATCGTCATATTTCATAGCTATATATAAAAAGATCTCTTTTACATAGAACTTGTCCAAGAAGTAGTTCAGAAGTTCTTACATATTGCCAAAAAGCATGAGAATGTAGTATGGTTACCCAAAACTCACTCATGGTAACCAACACCCAATTCGCATGACAACGATTTAGCCCACACGTTATTATCTGTTTGAAATGTTTACATGCTATGGCTTAATTGTATACCACATTAAGGACAATTTGCTCATTTTTTCATATTATATTGAATTAACTGTTGTTTTACTCACTCAACCTTGTGTTGACAAAACTATTTTATTTTATACGCATATGCATGTTATCGTTTGAACTGATATCAAGATTGGTGAAGAATTTAGAGTTAATATTCTTGGAAAAATAAATCAAGACTTAGTTTTAAATATGAAATTTTGAATTATCTTATTGCCTTTATTTTTAATGTATGTACTTTGTTTGTTTGGATTTATTTGGATATTTAATATAAATTATTGCCACTTTTAATTATTGCATGATAGTACCGTGAGAGATGTGAACCGTCAGTTGGTGCCCCTACATTTCTACTTTAGGTTGGGGTGTGACACAAGAGATTAACCGATCACCCAGGAATTGACATCTTCCTGAAGTTGATTTTCTGTCAAGATTGCATCCCCCATAATCGCTGTCAGTGTAAGCATGCAACACCAAAGGAGAGTCTTTAGGATACCAAAGACCCAAGAAAGGCTTTCCTTTTAGATACCTAAAGATACACTTGACAACAATTAAGTGGGACTCTTTTTGATCAGATTGATACCTGGCACACTAACAAACATGGAACATGATATCCGACGAGCTTGCGGTAAGGTACATCATGGAGCCAATCATGGACCTATAAAGGTGTTGATCAACTGAATTCCCGATGGATCCAAAGTTAACAGCGGTCTTGTAGCAATCGGAGTGACGTATTAATTGGCATCCTTGAACCCAAAATTCTAAAAAATGTCATGAACATATTTCTCCTGATGAATTAAAATCGTGTTCTTCTTCTATTCAACTTGAAGGCTTGGAAAGAATGTCATTTCCCAATGAACTCAACTCAAACCGACTCTGCATCACTTTTGCAAACTCTCTACACAGTCTATCACATGTTGACCCGAAGATAATATCATCAACATACACTAAGAAAAAATCTGATCGTTCTTTACCTTCTTAATAAAGAGTGTTTGATCAAGAACACCTCTTCTATAGCCACTCCAAAAGATGTTCTACTGAAGTAGCATACCAAGCACGTGGTTCTTGTTGAAGGTCATGGAGAGCTTTATCAAGATGATAAACGTAGTTTGAACAATTAGGATCCTTAAAAACTGACAGTTGCTTGACATAGATTTGTTCATTTACTTTCCTATACAAGAAAGCAGTTTTCACATCCATTTGATAATCTTTGAAGTTCATCTGTTGGGTGTGACAGATGAATGGGCAGCTGAGAACAATCATCTACTTAAACAATAGGTTCCACATGAAGATCAACTGTCAGACTCTAGATGGGATGGAATCTGCATGGAGCATTAATCAGAATGTCAGTGGCCGATTGAACGGTGTTTGGTTGATCAACCACATGTTTTTGAGCAATGGGACCATCCTAGAGATTTTCGATGAAAGGAACAACAACTTCAGATTTGTTGAGGGAGGTGTGGGAACATATTAGACCACACTAGGTTCTGCCTAAAGATTTTCTGCAGGTTCTATCTGATTTGGATCAACGTTGTTATCTGACATGAATGAAGCATCCGAATATGAATCAGAAGCATCTTCAACGGTTACCTTGTCAGTAGTATTTGTTGGTTGAGGAACATGATTGACTGTGGCTGGTTGAGGAGTCACGAGCAATACATTTATGTTGGAAGGACCAGTAGACAGATTGACATCATTTAAAATGTTGGAAATAACTTGAATCAACAATGGATTAGGTATAGTAGCTGGAACATGAGTACTTGTAGATGAGGAGTTAGACATGCCACGAAACTGATTGAACAAATAGCCATAATGAAATTGGGCCCCATGCGTGCATTAGTAGGATTAAGCTCTTGCCAGTCAACATTGAAGGATTCCACTATTACTTTTTTTTTACTTTCTTTTTGTAAACACAATAAGCAGTTTTGTTGGCAGCATACCCAACAAAGTAATATCATCGGCCTTCTTAGCAAATTTGGGATCTGAGATGGCATTTGTATGAAACTGGTTGCACAGACATCCAAATGTTTTGAAGTAGTTGACTTGTGGCTTAGTTTTATAATAGACTTTATAAGGAGTCTTCTTTAAACGCTTGTTGATCAACACATGATTCTGTATGAAGCATGTTCCATTGATTGCTTCACCCCAGAAAAACAATCAAAGCTTTGAATCTGACAACATTGTTCTAGCAGCCTCAATCAGTGTTTTGTTGTGACGTTCAGCAATACCATTTTGTTGTGGAGTGTATGGAACACTAAACCGTCGATCTATACCATTTGAATGACATAAGTTATTAACAGCTCTGTTGAAAAATTCGGTTCCATTGTCGCTTCTGATACACTTGGTTCTTTTTCCAGTCTAATTCTCCACAAGAGTTACGAACTTAATTAGAAACTGAGCAGTTTCATCCATGTGTCCTAAAAGGAAAGTCTAGCAGAAACGTGAAAATTCATCAGTAACAACAAGACAATGGGATTTCAACCTATTGCCAAAGAATGAATTAGATAAAATAAATCCATGTGTAACAGCTGAAGAATGAAGTCAATTGAGTTGACAGTCTTGGGCCTGTGTGGAAGCTGTGTTGCTTGTATTTAGAGCATGAAAGATAGTTTCAATGCAAAAGTTTTAACGGCCCCTCATATGCTTACCTTTGACCAATTTGTTCAAATTCTTAAAATTTACATGACCAATACATCTATGCCACATTGAGGAATCATTCTTAGAGGCTTTGGAAATTAAACATGAAGTAGGTCATTATGAATACGAACCTTTCATGTCAAACATATAAGTATCATTGTTCCTCGGAGTACGCATCAAAATCCATTCTTCTGGAACAATGAAACATGGTTTCAGAATCAAGCATTAATGTTTAGTGGATAAGGTGGAGAAATTTATGTCACATATTTGGGAGACGCTGAGCAGATTATGATTGAGTTGTTCTACTAGGTTGACATCATCAAAAATTAGGGTGCCGTTTGAAAACTTTACCCATTTTTTAGGTTACCTCCCATGTCCAGCAAAAGAAACATGTCCACCATCGAACGATTGAACGTCGAACAACAAGGACTCTTCTCCAATCATGAGGTGCAGCCACTATCTAAGTACCAAATACTATTGACAGACCTTCTTGACTGACCCTACACACATTAGCAGTTAGTTAGACATGGGTTCTCAAGACTTAGTTTTCTGTAGAAGATTAACAATGAAGTCACCAAATTTTATCTTGTTTCTTTGAAAGATGGAGTGTTGTGGTGATTCAGAGTTAGAAGAATAGTCCATAGGAATCCATGTAGAGGCATGTTTCCTTGTTTTAGAAGATCTTTTGGAGCGTCTTCTCTTTGTTTTTCAAAACAAAATCCTCAAATCTTTCGATCTTTAGATCATTTTACTAATTAGTTTTTGGTGAGTTCTTGGACTTTTCAGTATTTGAACCCCTTTTTGATATTTTATTTTTGGTTATCCAAAAAGGTTTATTTACTTTCTGCTTGTTGTTGGATCTCACATCCATTTCGCTGGCATTGCTAACATTTTGATCAGTCGTTGATACCGAGTTGCTAAGAGCATGGGATCGAGACTGATTAAACTGTCTTTTTATTTCTTTTAGTTTTTGATGCCAGTTATTGCAATGTCGTGCAAGGTGAGAAGGGTTTCCACACATAAAACATTTTATCCTATAAACACCATATAACTCATCTGAACTATAATATGGTTGATGCGGTGGGAAATGTGATCCTTGGAAAGAAACATGACTGTAAGAACTGTTTGGTCTATAACCACAATTTTCAAAAGCATTTGTATGACAAGAATCAACACAATTTTCTTGAAAATAACCATAATAGTTATTATCATAGAAATTGTATGGCCGAGAATTTCTTACTTGATTGGTTGTTTGAGAAAATAGTTGTTTACTTGGTGGAACATATTTGCACGAAGTACTTGCCTTTTCAATTTAAAAAACTTCGCCTTTACTTAAATTTTCCTCAGACTTACAAATTGATGATGAACCACTTGATATGTTCACATTAACATGCCTTTTCAAACTGACACAATTATCAACAACAGTTTCATCATATATAGTTTCAGAATCATTATCTGATATAACATCAACATTCTCATTCAAAATAATGTGCTAAGTGCCAACATCAACACTTTCACAAATTACATCATCATCCAAGAATGAAGACGAGTATTTCGGGTGGAAACAGTACTATTATTATCACAGACATAATTGGTAAATGATTTTAAATTCACATTAGTAACAAAAAGGGAATTTGACATTCCTCCCTCGTCACAACTCATGTCCTTTTCTACCGACAAAATGAATTATTGATGTATAAGAAATTATACATATTTTCAGCACTAAAATATCTCCAAATAAGCGTAATTTTGGCAACTATATTAGAATAATTAACCACTAATGTTTATAATTTCTATATATAGGTTAATTTAGTCCAAAAGAATCAAGACATGGCCATGCCTAGAGCATACTAAGTAAAGACAAAATCAGGAAATCAGGACATGGTCATTTTAACCAAAATGCACCCCATGTTATCAAAATAAAGAAGAAAAAACAAACTAGAAGGTTCTGTAGAAAAACATGGTTGTTCCTTCCCAAGACATGACCATGCCTTCAAGTAAAAAAAAAGACAAAACTGGAGAAGTTTGGATTGTTATGGAACTCAACACGGTCGTGTTAACCTTGAGCTGTAGGATCTGACATGAAGAATTAATGCAACAGGATAAAAATGACGACATGGTTGTGTCCCAATCAGCACAGTCGTGCCTTGAGGGTCTGATCAGCCTATAAGTAGAATGCTCGTCTTCTTCATCCAACACACCTTAGAGAGGCATTAAATACACATTCCATTTCATTTACTCCTCCCCAACCACCTCTTTTCACCACCATTAATAAGTGAATTAATATCATCCATCCAACACTTAAAGAGTAAGGAGATTAAGCTCTTGGAAGAAGTCATTAGCATCAAAGATTAGTCATCCAAATTGGTTAGATTGTTTCAATTTGATCATGTTTGTATCTACTACTTTGATAATTATCATTATGCTTATTAGTGGCTAAGCTTCCATATTATCATCTTGGTTTATAATGAATCTTAATTGAAGTTTAATAATGATAGTAAAACATGTGATTGATTTTTAATAATTATTGGTTATGTTGCAATTATCACTTGATGAGGAATGTTAAAATACTATTAAAAAATACCAAGTGCTAAGCTTGATGATAAGCCAAGAAATTGCTAGTCTTGAGAAGCCATGGCGAACATTAAAATAGACACCAAGACCCTGAACTTGATGATAAGTCGAGAAATCGCTATTGTTGTGAGGACTTGGTTGATAAATTAAGAATCCTTAAAATGAACCCCAAATACCGAGCTTGACGATAAGCCAGGGAACTGCCACTATTGTGAGGTTTTGGGGAATAAGGTAAGAATCTTTTAAAGAGCCGCCAAGATTCTGAGCTTGATGATAAGTCGAGAAATCGCCATTCTTAAAAGGGCCTGGTTGGGGAAAAAACGTGAATCCTAATATTAACATTGACCTAATGGAATATTAGTAGTGATTGACCGTTTTAAAATGAGAATTATCAACAATGTTGAGAAAACGGATTGTTGGTGTTCATCCACTAAAATCTGTTGATTTCTCGTTAAGTGAGTGTGCAACATAACCTATTTCAAGCAACTCTTGAGTGGTTATTACATGATTTCTATATTGCTCAAGAGTTGTGTGTGTTAATACTTGGTAATTCAAGGTTAATCCTTTAGAACTCAACTAATCTTAATTGGTATTTTATGTGTATTACAAAGGTTATTTTTACTAAAGTATCAAGGTCAATTCATTTACTAATTTAAGGGATTGTCTCATCTTTAAAGTAAGTTAACTCATCTTTATCATAAACCAATTTAAGGGATCAAGAGTTATGTCTTTCTTTAATTATCATGGAATAACATGACTAACGATGCTATTCTCAAATTTAATCACCACTGCAAGCTCAAATCACATGTTTAATAATCAACTATTAAACCAAGTTAAGAGGATTTTTAACCAAGATGATACACTTTTATCTTTGATCTTCTTTCTATCTAAAAATATAAAACCCAAAAATATTGTCTTAATTTTAATTAATGTTTCTTAAACTCATCTACCAAAACCAAAACTAAAACCATAGCCAAAATGGTTTTCACTTCCGGTTAAATAAATACAACGATCTAGTAGTAAAAATATATAAGTGTGTTCGTGGATCGATACTTGGTTCTTACCTATACTTTACTACATATACCATAGGTGAACTTGCCTATTTTTTTGTGGTTTAGTTAAGATAATAATCATTTTTATAAATTTAAAGCTCAACATTGTGTGAACTAACATTTGAATACATTAACACATTTTTTATACTACACCCACCAAGCATCAATTACCATTAGAATCAACATGCACATGCATTGGATCAACTGTTTTTGAAACGGGAGGAACAAATATATTTGGTTTTGGTACATGACCAATTCAATAATCAAAAACGGATTTATGCAACTTCATGAGCTAGAAGAATTGAGGATGCAAGCATACGAAAACTCATGGATTCCAGTGAAAGGTGAAAAACATTTTAAAGAAGGAGACTAGGTACTCCTTTATAATTCTCGCCTTTGTCTATTTCCTAGAAAATTGAAATCTTAATGGCCCGACCCTTTTACGGATAAGGAAGTTTTTGATTATGGGGTTGTTGAACTTGTATAGAAACATGGGCATAGATTTAAGGTAAACAGTCACAGGCTTAAACGTTACCTAGGAGAACCCGTAGAAACTGCTATGGAGGTACTCCACCTCCATCCCATGAACTAAAATGGCAAAACCATGAGTCAAGCTATCGACTCTTACAAAAATTTAGCATGTTTAGGTCAGATTTTACTATTTTGTAGGGATAAGTTAAAAAATGGAAGACATGATCATGCCCCACACAACACAGACGTGCTCAGTACAATTTCCTTGTAGTGATCATTCCTAGCTGTCGGTCCCTTCGATTTCAGCTGGATCTTAATTAATCATGTCATAACTCACACGGATTGATGTGTCGACAAGAGAGTTAATGACGGGTTGCTATATTTAGAAAGATATCCGTTTGTTAAAGGCGGAATCAATAACAAACATACAGTTGAAATGAATAATCAAAGGTAGAAAGCACACTTAGGATTCACTCAAAAGATTTCCATTTATATAATGTTAATCATACAAAAGGATAATAGATTTAGGGTTTTCTAGGAATCCTAAGACAGCCGTCACACAATATTCTCTCAATAAATGAGTCTATTTATAGGCCTGCCAACCTAGGACAGCTGTCATTCATTCTAGAAACCCCCAAATACGGTCATACATATTCAAATTACATATTCAAAATAAACTAAATGTAAAACAAGTCTTCCGGGTAGGCTTTGCATCAATCTTGTCTTTCCGAGTATGCTCGGCCATCCTTCATAACTTGGTAACATAGAAGTGTGCTCGGGATCAGTTTCCGGGTAGACCTTACTTAAAGAGTATTTCACTAAGTAAAATACTCACCGAGTAGACTTCAGTCTTCTTGAATTTGCCAGACTTTTCTCGACAACTTCTTACGAGCAACCTTGTTCTTCAATGATCCATTTCATCTTTTTGCTATATATTAACTTATTAGCAATGTGTACTCGGGAGTACTGTTCCTTGCTCGAGCTGAACCTTACTCGATATTACTTAGAGATATTCCTTTTGATTATCAAGCATACTTGGATCATACTTATTAATGAATACCTTGCCCGGTCTTCCAATCACTTGGCTTCTTGGACTTGGTTGACCAAACCTTACTCGGAAGAGTAATATACTTGGTTCTAAAGAACAGACTTGCTTGATAAAGTGAACCTTGCCCGAATTTACATAAACTAGTGAACCCTACTCGGAAACACACTAATTTGCAAACCCTGCTCGAATAACCACTTAAGAAGACTACTTGAAGTAAACCTTGCCCGGTAGGCAAAATATCGTACTCGGCTAAGTAAAAGCTTGCTCGGAGGTCTAAGGTGTGCTCGAATCCATTACTTAGCAAATTCAGAGGAGGTTGAGAAGATTCCAATCTTCCATGTACTTCATTTAGGTCAAATCTTTGACTCAACAATCTCCCATTAGGTCAATTTCTTGACCAACACTAGCATTGTTTCCAGCTCATACTGTCGAGTTTCAGGGAAAGCTTGTCAACATGGCCCGTGTCTTGTAAGGCGCATGCATGCTGAGAGTATCTGGTTGATTATGAATGTGCATAACCTCCTTGAGTGTTTTTCACACCTTCTAACCACAATTCTTTAAACTAAACTGCCTCCCGAGATGCCTATGGAACATTCAAATGCTTGAACCCTACTACCACTCCACCTAAGAAGAAGAACATGAACCTAGAGGCGATCCTTCAACTCTAGGAAATGGAAAAGGAGCTCAGGAACATGCTCATTCTTAATGAGCAACGATTCTTATCTCTAACCGAGACGGTGGAGGAAATGAAAACCGAGCTTCATGATTAACGAAAAAATTCAAATTTTGACCATACGGTTGGGGTTCTTCCCTCACCGCCGCCACCACCACCTTTCGCTGGAGACGATGGCTTTGGCTGAAACCTCTCTAGGAGAGGTTTTGGAGACCCTTTCTTCAACCTTTTCTTATATGCTCATTAATTATTCAAGGGATTATGCTAAGGAATATTTGTTAGGATTTATCGGGCTTAACCCGATTACTTGTTGTTTTAATTTTCTTTTTATGTGATTTTAATTTATGTATTTTTAGGAAAAGTAATGTAATACTAGGACTTTAAATGCAATGAAGTTTAATTACGTTTTAGGGATAAGATTTGCACACACTTAACAGACCGTCTGAAACACGACTGACATGTGAGAGAAAAGAATGAAAAATCGTGAAAAATGCCAAGGCATGACCGTGTATTCCCTAAGCATGGGCCGTGCCTAGTCAAAATTATTCATCTCTTCAATAAATGCAAATTTCTGAACTGAAATTTAAGACACTCACCTAACATGGTCGTGTATATGTCACCATGGCCATAGACATAAATGGCTATCACCTCCCATTCTTTTGACATACTTCTTTTCACACATTTCCTACTAAGAAATTTAACATGGAGAGGAGAGGGTGGAGGCCAAGTTATGGAAGACAAGAAGAGGTGCCTATAGATGTTATTAGGGATCTAATGTGTTTACGTGGGAGAGTTGATGAGTTGGTAAGCATTAACGTGGTGGCGGAGCAAAGAAACCAAGAGATGCATGATAAGGTTGAAACACTATGTTTTGTACATTATCATGTGGACCGAAGGATAGCGAAGCTAGAAGACAACCTCGAGGGACCAACGGCCGAGCTCGCTCATTTTCATTGGAACCAAGCCAATAGGGAAACCTAAACCAACTTCATGGCAGGGCCTGCCCACATGCGACCTTGTTAAGATATGGACTGGGATTATTAAAGTAGTTTCCGATAGGTTTAGGATTCTAGTCGGTTGTCATTTGTACTTTTCGTTTCCATTGCTTTATCATTCATGTATTCGTATTCCTATCAATGAAGTTTCATTCTCTATCTTTTTGAATTAACATACCTAATCCTTTCGGGCAATAATGATCATTAAACGAAGCGTGGGGTTCTCAAAAGCGGTTAAAACTGAAAAAAACGGGACCATGTCGGGTCAGTATGGCCATGCTTTGCTGAGTATATTCGTGTCGGGTCTTTTTGGTGGTTTTATTCTTTCAAAAACTACCCCTTTTCACTTTTAACCGCACTCCTTCAAACCCTAGGCAATTTCAGGCGGTTTTCCTGCCTATATTCCACCGATTTCTTGTTTCAGTCATCAAGGTATGCCAATTTACTCATTTCAATCTCGTTCTAGGGCTCGATTAGACCAACTTCACTTTCTATTCAGGTATAATCCAAACCCTAGATTCAAGTTCCACAAAATTTGGGTTTGATTAGGACTACTAACATGTCTAAACTTTATTTACAAAGTGAATTGGTTTGAAGAAGTTGAATTCAAACTAGTTTAAACATGATATTGAGTCCACGTTGGTTAATTTTTGGTTCGAGACGGGTTTCACCCCATTGACCGACCCATGTCTGAAACAATTTGATAAGTTAGATGAACTGGGTTAATACGCACGTTCGAGACTTCATAACTTCGTATTCATGCAAAACACAGGTCGTGTTTCACAACGAACAGCCGTGGTCAACCAAGAAAGTGAACCTGATTATCGCCCAACACAGAACGGGCCATGCCTTCCCAAGGCACGACCGTGCCTTTCCTCTGGAACAAAAACTTGATTTTTCAAAATTAATCTTTTTTATTCGTTTTCATTATTTAGGATGGCCGGATATGCTGATGAGAAGTTTGATGATATAGATCACCCATTGTTATTGTTTGTGGGTAACTCATGAAGGAATATTGAAGATAGTGTGAAATTAGAGATAATGAAAGCGAGGGTGGAAGACCTACTATATTATGCATACAAGGCTACACTTAGGAAGGTGAATCAATATGAAAGGTATAAGGAAATCATTCATGGACCGTGGTAGCGATTCCTAGGAAACCAGACAAAATCATATAGGGAACTGACCATAGAATTCTTAGCTTCGTTCGAACTCAAAGAAAATACAATATAACTAGGAGATCATTTTGAGGAACACATGGTAACCTTTAGGCTAGGAGATCGGTGGTTCAGGACCTCGTTCACAGAGTTAGGTGTGAGTTTGGGAATTTACACGCACGTAAAGACTCATATAGAGATGTGGCTTACATCTGGCTACACATCTGATGTAACAACTCTGGTTTCTTGATTATTATATAATATCCATTATTCAACCCGTTTTCGTTTACGGGTACTGTGAATCAACAAAACATTTCGTTTACGAGTTAATAATCATTTATTATTTATTATATTTAATTAATAATCCTAAAGAAATTTCAATTATATACAATTTACACCCTAAACTTGAGTTTTAACCATTTGTGTTCCCATTCTTAAAGTTTAAGGACCAATTTACAAAATTTGTTATGCATTATATTATAACTCTTTTACCCATACCCAAACTAAGAATCGAACCCGTATCCATGTTTAATCGAGATCCGTTTTGATTCCTTGCACCATAATCTTCGTAATATAGTTGGAAAGAATCATTGCAAATCGTATATCTCACCAAAACGACCTCACCGACGCGATCAATTAGGAAACAAGATCACACATAACGCGTTTTTAATTCGTATTTGCACCGCATCATTATTTAGGTATTATACTACCTAGGGTTAATTAAAATTCAATTAAACACCCCTGCACCTTCCTCTCATGGTGGTGAATCAATACCCTAATTCTAATATACCTTACATCAGCCGACGTTAACATTCTTGTTCATTTATATGTCGGCTGTAATGCGTCCAGTTAACCCTCAATTGTTCGTCGTTTGAGGTAATTAAGATAAGGTTATAGTTCGTTTTTAATCGCATATCCTTAACCCTAACAATAATTAAACTAACAACAATCCGTTTAATCAATTTAAGATGCTAGGGTTTATATGCAGATTTGGGTTTAATAGGTTGTAATATAAACATATTCCTTTTCAATTTATAAACAACTGGTTCGCTTGGCCTAGGGGTTGTTGCAGCGTGGTTTAGTCTATATGTACCGGTCAGGGGCGCGGGTTCGAACCTCCCTGACCTAGTTTTGTTATTATGTTTTTTTTATATATATTATATGCAATTAAATTATTATAATTGATATTAATAATAAACAAATGTTATTTGTACGCAACCGACACCTCTAAGTTAACGTTTTATTGTCATTGAATATTTTATTTACTATATATACTTGTTGTTTTCTTTAAATAAAAGTATTATAATGATTAATATATTTTCATTGTGTATTGTCGTCAAGGGATTTATAATAAACTATTTGTTATTTATAATATACTTATTTAGACAATACTATTATATATATAATAACTAGTTGAATAATTATTTACTTATACTTATACATGCATTTATATTAATACAACTACTTACGTATTATTATTATTATTAAAATTATCCATTTACTTGTATTCTTATTATCGTAAATACATCTTGGGTAATATTTAAACTAATTATTTATAGTTCAATTTCATGAAGCATATGTAACGAATTCTTTACTAATAACAATAACCGTAGAAATTAACTATCAATCGTTCAATTAATAGTATTATAATCCCAAATATGACTCAAATCACATCGAGAACTTTATTCATCCAATCATGTTATATCCCTTATAACTAATTTAATATTGGATTATTTAATTAGGAATCCTTGATGGTTTATCCCGAAGGGTTCATCTCTGATGTATATAAAATTATACATCTTTTCAGCATAAAATAATCTCTAAAAACTGCAACTTTTATCAAATAAACTAGCTCAGAAGGCTACTTATCACACTAAAATACAATTTTAGGTAAAGCCAAGCCTTAAACGAAGAAACAAGTGAAAAGACGAAGAAAAACGAAAGAAAACCCAAGAAAAACCACAACCACGCCCTCGTGCCCCTAAAACCACGTCCCATGCTTTTGAACACAAGAAAAGACAAAAATCTACAATAAAAGACATATACTGGACACAAAGGCACGGGACCGTGCCCAATCAACCATGGGGCCGTGGTCACCTTCAGATAAGACAAAATGGAATTAAACACATGTTATTAATAGCATGGGGTCGTGCCTCAGAAGCACGCCCCCTTGGTGAGTCATCATGTACGATCTGACAGCATGCAATTGGGACACCTGGAGACGGGGCCGTGCTCCTCTCTCCAGATAGCCTATAAATAGAGGCTTAATTTGCGTTCATTTGGTGTGCTTGAAGAAAATCTCTAAACGGGTTTCTTTTATAAAAAAACACCCACAATACACTCATATTGAAGATCTTGTGAGGAGTTTGAAGGCTTGGAGGTTACCATCATCATAATCCATCATCATCATTAAGCAGGGAGATTCATCCACATTTGGTTATATTGTTCTAGTTTAATCATGTGTTTGTTATCATTATCTCTTTTAATGTTCATAACAATGCTCATTATGAGCTAAACCCCATTTACCATCTAAAATTTATGAAGAAGCTTTGTTTTACTTGATGAGTATGTGAAACATGTGGTTTAGCTTGGTAAAGTACATGGTTATTTTGCAAGTATCCATTGATGAAGAAATGTTTTATCACTTTAACTCAATACACCAAGGTTGATGACTAAAAATTATTTATGATCACTCATGTTCTTGCAAACTAGAAATGGTAAAAAGAATACTTTGGTAATTTATGCAAGATAAAACATGGATCTCTATATTGCACTTATAAATGACGAGATATATGTTATGATCTATTTCTCTATTTTGATAATTTTAAATAACATTGTTAACACGCTTGTTTAGGTTATCATGCTAGTTAAAGAAATCATATGTTAACGGAATGTTTAATTATAATCTAATCTTATCTAATCAACCAAGGGGAGGTTGTGTGAGTTAACTACAACCACTCGAAGTTGTTAGGATTGGTATTTGAGAAATCGAAGTCAATCCTAATCATTCTATTTTACCAATTGCTTGTCTAATTAAATTGGCATTCTCGTGGTAGCATGCTATTAAGCACAGGATATACTTGAAAATATGCATGCTATTTTCTATTATGTCATGTAATATATTCACTCAAAAATGAGGAATATAGTCTATCATATATTATTAGGGCAAGTTGATCACATGTTTATTTAATAATCAGTAAGGAACAATGGAGTGGATTCTTGATCCTAGATGGTAACCTTCATATAATTGAATTACTTATTTAGAATTTCTCTTCTTGTCACCTATATATTATATATAAGTATTTATATTTTATAAAAAGTTTAAAAATCAATCTCTAAAAATGATTAAACCCTCTGATTAAAGTAAGATGAAGATTCATTATTAGAAACATTTGTGTCCACGAATCGATACTTGGTTCTTAGCAATACTATCCTGCATATATGATAGGTACACTTGCCTATTTTGTGTGTGTTTAGTTTTAGTAGAAATCACTTTTATAAATTTAAAACACGATCTTGTGCAAAGCTTGAACCCCAATCCGTTATAATTTTACTACCACACACAGCACACATCAAGTTTTTGGCGCCGTTTTTGGGGACACAGTACGTTTCTAAGAACGATCCAAGTTTTAATTTAATCATTATTTATAATTATACAAATGTTTAACTTTTACTTTATTTTCTTTTTCTTATTATTATATCAGAATTAAATATTTTTAAGGTTAGCCTAACCTTTACTTTAGTTTAATTAACTTATACCTTAGTTTAGTTTAAAATAGCTTAGCCTAACTCTTAGCCTAACTTTAACTAACCCTTAGTTTAATTTAAATACTTTAAATTTGATTTAACCCCATGTATGTCCTCTACATTCGAACCTGAGCTTGTTTCTCCAGTTTCTGAACCGTAACGACTCTTTCGTCGACAAGCACGTAAACGGACTGCAGAAACCGCTGAAACACTCAAAGACGAGTCAGTAGACGCCACGACATCAGGAGGAAATCAAACCTAAGAAATTATGGAAGCATAAAACAATGAACCAAACATGAGCCAGTATGCCAAGCCAACTCTCGAAGGCTATGGCACTCGAGTGGCTTCACCCGATATCACCGAACATTTCAAAATCAAATCAAGCACCATTCACATGGTGGAAAATTCAATTCAATTTCATGGTCTCTGTGACAACTGCCCAATCCGACCCGACCCAGGTACCCGTTTTCGAATCCAATTCTTTTTATGATTTAAAATTTGATTATTAATCTTTGTAAATTTAACATTAAATAAATTATATATACATATATTTTTATATTACTTACTAATAATAATAATTTCTTTCCGCCGTCCCGCCTCTTTCTCTCTCTTGTCGTCGTCCCGCCTCTTTCTCTCTTTCGTCGCCGTCCCGCCTCCTTCTCTTTCTTGTCGCCGTCCCGCCCCTCTGCTTAACCCTTTAGCCTGAACTCCCTTTTCTCTTGACTCTTTGCTTGTCCTTTGGTTCTTCCCGCCTAAGGATGTCTGCGCAGCTCCACGCGCCAGACTCTTTTCAAGGAAGCCTGCGCGAAGACCAGCTGTTCCTGCGATACGCGAGACGAACTCTTCTCGCAGCGCGCTAAGAATTGTAGCTCTTCTCGCAGCGCGCTAAGAATTATAGTTCTTCCCGCGACGCGCTAAGAATGGTAGTTCTTCCCGCGACGCGCTAAGGAATTGTAGTTCTTCCCGTGACGCGCTAAGAATGGTAGTTCTTCCCGCGACGCGCTAAGGATTTGTAGTTCTTCCCGCGACGCGCTAAGGTTTGTTCTATCTGCCTTCGCCCTCGCGCGTGCGCTCGAATTTTCTCGCGCTAGACCTTAAGTCTTTTCTTCAGTTTAGGTCAGCCTGTATTCTTTTGAGATATCTTATCTTTTGTTTGAGCTCTTTAGGTCAGTTCCGACATCTGTCCGAAAAGCCACTTTCGGCGCAGCATGCGCACCAATCCTATTGGTTGACAGAAAAAGTGACTGACATAATCTTTTGAAATCTTCTTTTGCATGCCTTGAACAGTGTTTTATCTGACTCCTCCCATGCTTGGATCTGTTACCTGTCAGCTTTTCCCCATCCCCTGCAGCTGCCGGAATATCTTTTAATATCTTTTGCTTTTGTTTTCTTGTGCTTTTTAATATCTTATGCTTGATTTGATAAGATCTTTTCCCCTTTTCAAGGAATTGTGTTCCCTTGGGTTTTTCCCTATAAATTAAGCTAATTTCTTGTTTTAACACTACACACACTACACTTAAACACTCCCCAGATCTCTCTCCCTTTGCTCTCTGCCTTAGTTCCTCAGCACACCACTCCTCTCTTTGCCTCCGTCTTCTCTTCTGTTTTGCCCAGATTCTCGGTAAATATAAATATATATATTTTGTTTTAATTTGTTTAACTAACAAAAACCGATACTTACTGCATATATTCAAGACATAAAAACCAATCGTTAAACCAATAACCTCTTATTTATAGGTTAACTTGTGCTTGTTTAAAAGTTGGTTCTTGCATTATCTTTCATCGCGCCGTTTACAAGTGAGTAATCTCGTACTTAATCCCCTTTTATTTTTAACGTTTTGGGATGTTCATGTGTTCGTACAACTTGAGTCTTAAACTTGTTTATGAACTTTATGTGCGCAAAACCCCATGTGTTATGGACGTTTACTTGGCTGTTTATTTGTATGTGTGAATCATTAACCGCTTTGACGGCCTATTCCGAAGTTTTCATGGATCCATTAGATGAACACGGGAGACCTATCGTTTACGGTTTTCTTGTTTTGTTACACATGCACGTATGTTTTCTTGTTTTTGTGCTCAATTGGGAGCACAGATTGAACTATTAGCTATGATCTAAGGCTTGATCACAATCTGATTACACCCTATGTTAAACCCCAGTTAAGCACATGTTGCGCGCAGTGTTTGTATTATCTATTTATATCTATTAAACTTGATTTCTCACCGACACGCAAGTGTTGACGTTTTATTTTAACACATGTTCAGGTTTGCTGTAGCTGCTTTTGGGAATCTCAAGGACACGTAGGATGTTTTCTTTTCTTTGGACCTAGATTAAAATGTAACAAGAAAAATTATGTTATTTGAATATTTTAAGTTATGATATGATTTATGTTACTTTACGATTTGTGTTCTGCGCGTGCGCAATGAAAATGTATTTATTAAATATGGACACCCAAATAGTGTCACGAGTAATGAAACAATACGTGGCGCCCCGATGTATAATCCGCGATCGGTCGGGGTGTTACAGTTGTAACACCCCGTAACCGCAGCGGAAACGTACACGGGATGCAAAAGACACATCTGATATCAACAGCATTGCTTATAAAGAAAATACCACTACATTAATTAATATCATATTACATTGTTACTAATTCGTTACTGTCTAGGTGTTACACACGAGTTTACCGATAAGACATTAATATATTCATTACAAAATATAGATCAGCAAGCTTCCAACAAGTAGCACAGATCATTAAGCACGTTTCAATCATTCCAACTTGGGCATACCTAGAAAACATGTAAGAAAACGGGTCAACTACGAATAGTTGGTGAGTTTCACTAATTTAAATAAACACCGACAGATCATTTTAATAACCATTTATTAGCAATGAAATTATGCTGAGAACTATGTTACCCCAGAACAATAATAACCTCTGGGAACTACGTTACCCCAGAACAATAATAACCCCTGGGAACTATGTTACCCCAGAACAATAATAACCTCTGGGAACTATGTTACCCCAGAACAATAATAACCCCTGGGAACTATGTTACCCCAGAACAATAATAACCTCTGGGAACTATGTTACCCCAGAACAATGATAACCCCTGGGAACTATGTTACCCCAGAACAATGATAACCCCTGGGAACTATGTTACCCCAGAACAATAATAACTTCTGGGAACTATGTTACCCCAGAACAATAATAACCCCTGGGAACTATGTTACCCCAGAACAATTCCACACGATAAACAATTTATATATTCTATGCATCAAACCATATATATATAAATATACAAGTGTTTCCATACGATCGGTATGTACTTAAATATTTTAATAAAGACATGTTTTCCGCCCCGGGAAAATATTTAAAACAGTTCAGTAAAAGGGGCTCGTGAAAACTCACCTTTTTGTGAGTCGGTGGGTAATACAATGAACAGCTACGTGCCTGGATCTGTAATATAATATCTAGTCGTTACTATATAATTCCCATAAATTAAATCCGTGTTAATCGGCACATCTGGGGACATTGTTAACCCAGTACTGTACTCGATCCGGGGAGAATGTTAACCCCGTGACACTCCCAAGGACTCAGATTGTGCCATTACTTAGAGTCGGACGGTCAAAATTATCATTTTTATGTTTTCCTTGATTGGCGTGCCTAGCACGGTCATCCGTTTTTAGTTTCAAAAATGATTTTATTCACACTTAACCCAAAAATGGTGTTTGACTGTTACTTTAGTTAAAGTGATGAAATTAGAGCTCGGTTTGGACACCCCGTTTGGCCGCGGGGCCCGTTTCCGTCATTTAGGTGCCGGAAACAGTAAAATCGGGTAAAATTACCCAAATCATCCGAATTATTTTCGGATGATTTTCTTTTATTTAATTTACTTAGTATTATGAAAATGGTCTATTTTTAGGTTTTTATATACCAGTCAGCTCGCTTATGCGAGTTTTGCCGGTTTACACGTTTTAAGCTTTAAAAATTTGTTTTTATGTTCTTTTTAGCACAAATAATTACCCGTTTAGTCTCGGGTCTTGAAATTTTGCACAACACTTATTTTGACAGTAAGAAACTTTATAAAAATTTTCCAGATTTATTTTCTTATATTTACATTTATTTATCTATTTTTAAACCTTATTAAAACACTAAATATGTCAAAAATACCAAAAGACTTTAGAAAAATCCCAAATTTTTCTGGGATGATCCTTGCCATTCTCATGACTCCCTGGAATTTTTCCAGAACCCAAAACTCATATTTCAAGCCATTTTCACAAAAACCGAGCTTGAAAGCCCTAGAACTCGTTTTACCGAAAAGCCCCTTTAGACTTTTCCAACTGAGCTCAAATTTTGTGTGTGACTTTTATATGTTATAAAAAGCTTATCTTAAATTTTTCAGAATTTTTCATCAAGTTTAGCTATTTTTCACCATTTTTGGCCAAAACCGAGCATTAAATTCACCAAATATTCATCTTTTATCTAGAAATTACCAAAAATTCACAGATCTTATATTTTCATGTGTAGATCATCTCTGTGAAATTTCGTGACCCAATTCTAAGCACACTACAATCTGTCCAAAATCACTAAATCACACGAAAACCGAACTATCTTGTGTTTTCTAGCGTTAGATCGCAAAGATCCGGGTTTCTAGCCTTTGCTAGCCACTAGATACAACACTTACAAGCACAATAACACTATACCAAGCAAACTATACCAACAATCAAACCATTTCTTTCATAGTGTCGGTTTTTAAGTAAAAACAAAGGTTTTAACCGTAAAAAATCCGTTCTCGACTCTTTTTACTCATTTCTTGGACCAAGATCCCTTGTATAACATGTATACATCTCTTGATTATGCAAGAGTCGGTTTCATCTCGAGCTTTCACCCGTCTTTCACATGGAAAACTCATTTGACAATATTTCAACCGTAAAATTTCGTTCTAAACACTTTTAACTCATCACTTGGATCAAGATCCTTTGTATAACTTGTATACATCCCTTGATCACACGAGAATCGGTTCCATCTCGGGTTTTCACCCATTTTTCACATGAAACTTCCTTTTCTCAAGATTATAGAGTTATAAACAAGAATCAAGCCTTAAAACATGTATATACCTTGAAAATTTTGGTTAAAACTTGATGATTTGGAAGAATACTTGAAGACTTGAGAGAATTTGAGAGAGTTTGTGAAGTAAAAAAAAGAAAAATGGAATGTGTGTGTGTATAACAAGGCCGGCCAAGTGGTGGTGTGGGGGAGGGGCCCACATCTCAAACCATGGCCACACATTTGGATTACACAATCCGGATAATGTTGTGGATAGTCTGGTTCAGTTCGTTTCTCGTTTAAACTCGTAATTCGGCTTAAAACGAGCATAAAATGGTCGTTTTTCGGGTTAAAATAAAATTTACATAAAACTGAATTAAAAACTTTAAAAACTTAACCCATGACATTAAAACATCATATTATTAATAATTACGCATCTTTTTCGGCTTGATTGATCGTCTCTTGCTTGGTTTGGTGTTAAAGGTTTCGTTTAGCGTACCGACGTACTAATAAATCGAAATCCTTTTTCTGTGCTATAATTTACTTATCCCGAAGCATTAATACTTCGTAAATATCACTAAACATTATATACTTCGTCTATAATGTAATTCCCGATTCGTTCAGGTTTCAATAATCGTTCATTGGTTAATTGTAATTCCAATACGATTCACTATATAATCGAGTATGATTCGTACTATGAATCATATATACTCGTATATACGTACTATAACTCATATAATCAATATTAAATGACACGTAAATAGTATATACCGGCTAGGGTATACCTGGATTTGCCGGAATCGTTACAACAGTCTCCTCGACGAAGACCCTCTTTCTCATATATCTCGATTCTTACGAATCTGCGGAACCTTTAAAATTCAAAACTGTTCAGAAGATCATATCAAACTCAAACTCTTTCTTTTCTCTCTAAGGGGTCAAGACTTAGAATGGATAGAATCTCTTCCTTCTGGTTCCATCACCAATTGGGACCAGATGGTTGAACAGTTTCTCCTCAAATACCTTCCGCCTGATAAAACTGCCAAATACCGAGCAAGCATTACCGGATTCTGGACCGATGATGATGATTCGTTACACGCAGCATGGGAGATACAAAAGTCTTCTGAGAAGATGCCCACACCATGGACTGAGCGTATGGTTACAAGTACAAACTTTCTTTGACGCACAATCCAGTTAAAACAAACAGGCCATCGACCAAGTAGTCGGTGGAGACCTAGTGTCCAAATCACCTAACGATGCATTTGAAATTATGGAGAAGGCGAAGCAAAGAAGAGTTTCTCTTATAACCCGCTGAGATCTACACCTACACATAAGGGATTTCACCACGTCGATTCCAACACTCTTTTCACTGCACAGCTTGAAGCCCTTTCTAAAAAATTTGAACAACTTCAAACCGAACTATCAAAAACTAAGATCACATGTGACACCTGTGAAGGTCCTCATAAGACAAGTGATTGCAAGCAAGTCTTTATGGCCATGGAAGAAGTCGAATTCATCGTATGTCAAAACAACGCTTTCAGCAACAACTATAATCTAGGATGGAGAAACCACCCGAATTTCAGTTGGAAAGACGGAGGTAACACTCAAACCCTACCTGAATTCGAAAACAGACCGATGAATCAATCCTTCCATCCTAAGCCACAATTCCAAGACCAAAGTTCCAGTAGCCATCAGAATCCGAGCTACTTAAAAATCGAAGAAATGTTAATTCAAATCATGACAAAAAAAAACGAAGCAGAAAAGAAGGCCGACTCAAGAGCTGTTGATATCAGCGGAGTATTGTTGAAGCATGAACCTGACCTAAAATGTCAAAAAGCATCATTACAAAATCTAGAAACCCAAATCGGACAAATTGCCCGACAATTATCCGAAAGACCACTTGGCACTCTTCCAAGAAACACCATCACCAATCCGAATGCGACAGCTAACGCTGTTACACTCAGAAGCGACACAACCACTGTTGCCTCACCAACTTCAGAACCAGTTATGGAGAAGGAAGCCCCTGACAAAACACAGTAGTTACTGATTCCAACAGGCACCTTACAACCTAAGGAACCAGTCAGAACGTGTGTTTTACCTATTCCATACCCTGGACGATTGAACCAGGAGATATTGGAAGCTCAGTACGGGAAGTTTTTAGAACTCTTCAAACAACTTCACATCAACATCCCTTTTATCAAAACCATTGCTCAAATGCAATAATATGCAAAGTTTCTCAAAGAAGTGCTGACAAACAAGAGGAAGCTAGAGGAGCTATCACATATCACCCTGAGTGAAGAATGTTCAGCAGTCCTCCAAAACAAGCTGCCACCAAAAATGACCGATTCAGGGAGCTTTACTATCCCTATCTCATAGGAAATTTGTCTGTTAGCAATGCCCTGGCCGACCTAGGAGCTAGTATTAACTTAATGCCTTATGCGGTTTTTGCAAAACTAGGGACAGGAGAACCAAAGCCCACCCACATAAGCATTCAGTTAGCTGACCGAACCGTTAAGTATTCTCGGGGAAAACATGCTTGTCAAAATTGACAAATTTGTTTTCCCAGAAGAATTTGTAATTCTAGATATGGAGGAAGACAAAAGTGTGCCTCTGATTTTAGGAAGACCCTTTCTAGCCATTTCAAAGGCTATCGTTGATGTTTGCACTGGCAAACTCACTCTCAGGGTTAATGATGAGGCTATTAATTTTGACATAGGAAAATATATGAAACATCCGCAACATCACGATGACACTTTATATTGTGTTGATATCATCGATTCTATCGTGAGTTGCTATGTGCGGAAATCTTCCATCAACACCCCATTAGAAACACAAATCTTAATTGATGTAAATATTTAACCTACTTTAGAACACGATAGTCTCGATACTATCGATAACTATCAAGAAACATTAAAAGTAGTATGTGAGATCACCGAATGCAATATAAAATCAAAAACATCAATTGAAGAACCACCAGCCTAAGAATTAAAAGAACTCCCAAACCATCTCGAATATGCCTTTCTAGAAAAACACTCTCAACTCCCAGTAACTATTTCATCTCACCTTTCTAAAGAAGAGAAAACGAACTTCTTAAGGTTCTCAAAAACCATAAGAAGGACATCGCATGGAAGATCATGGATATCAAGGGCATCGGTCCTTCCTTTTGTACTCACAAAATCCTCATGGAGAAAGAATACAAACCCTTGGTCCAATATCAAAGACGTCTCAATCCCAACATGCAAGATGTGGTGAAGAAGGAAGTAATCAAACTCCTTGATGCCAGATTAATCTACCCAATCTCAGATTCACTTTGGGTTAGTCCAATTCAAGTAGTACCCAAGAAGGGAGGAATGACAGTTGTAATGAACGAGAAGGACGAGCTAATACCAATGAGGACCATCACAAGCTGGAGAGTTTGCATTGACTACCGGAAGCTTAATGACACCACAAGAAAAGATCATTTTCCACTTCCTTTTATCGATCAAATCCTTGAACGTTTATCTAGAAAAATGTTCTACTGTTTTCTTGATGGATTCTCCGGATACTTTCAGATTCCCATTGCTCTTGAAGATCATGAGAAAACCACCTTTACATGTCCGTATGGAACCTTCGCCTATCGAAGAATGCCATTTGGACTATGTAATGATCCGGCCACCTTCCAACGTTGCATGATGGCCATCTTTCATGAAATGATCGAACACTCTATGGAAGTTTTCATGGACGACTTCTCAATCTTTGGAGACTCATTCGATCATTGTCTAAAAAACCTATACAAAATGTTAGCTAGATGTGAATAAAAGAATTTAGCACTTAACTGGGAAAAATGCCACTTTATGATTAAAGAAGGTATCGTTATCGGTCATAAGATATCTCAAGAAGGATTAGAAGCTGATAGGGAAAAAATAGAAACCATTGCTAAACTTGCGCCACCAACTTCAGTCAACGCCATTAGAAGTTTTCTAGGTCATGCAGGATTCTATCATAGTTTCATAAAGGACTTCTCCAAAATCGCTAGACCCATGACCAAAATTCTAGAAAAAGACACACCATTCGTCTTCTCTGAAGAATGTGTCGAATCATACAACGCATTAAAAGACACACTTGTCAACGCACAATCATGACTACACCCGATTGCACCCTTCCATTCGAAATCATGTGCTATGCAAGTGACTTTGCAGTTGGAGTCAGACAACGCAAAGAGAAACATTTTCACCCAATTTACTATGCTAGTAAAACTCTTAATGATGCACAAGAAAATTACACCACAACAGAAAAAGAGTTATTAGCAGTAGTTTTTGCCTTTGAAAAATTTAGATCTTACCTAGTTCTTTCCAAAACCATAGTTTACACCGACCATGCCACCATAAGATACCTCTTCAACAAGCAAGATGCAAAACCTAGACTCATCCGATGGATTCTCTTACTCCAAGAGTTCGACATAGAAGTCAAGGACATGAAGAGAGCATAAAATGTAGCCGTAGACCATCTTTCACGCTAAGAATGCCCAGCTTCAGAAGAACGATAATTTCCTCACATTAAGTTCTCATGCATATCCAAGCCGTCATGCAAAAGGAGGATGAAAGTCCTTGGTTTGCCGATTTCGCAAACTATTTGGCTTGTAGAATCCTAAGAAAAGGGCTAACTCATCAACATCAGAAGAAATTCTTTTCTGACCTTAAGTTCTATATCTGGGAAGATCCATGCTTGTTTAGGATAGGTGCTGATCAGGTTGTTCGTAGGTGTGTATCAGGAAAGGAAGCCTTGGATATCCTCAAACACTGCCATGAAGGACCAACTGGTGGACACCACAGTACTGCCACCACAGTTAGGAAAGTGTTTGATGCAGGATTTTTCTGGCCCACCATATACAAGGACACACATCCTTTGATCCAAGCATGCGATGCTTGTCAAAGAGCTGGAAACATCTCAGCCAAAAATGAGATGGCTCAAAAAGGGCATTCAGATATGTGAAGTCTTTGATGTATGGGGAGTAGATTTCATGGGCCCATTTCCTAACTCATTCGGAAATAAGTACATCATTGTAGCAGTCGATTACGTATCTAAATGGGTAGAAGCACAAACTCTTCCCACAAATGACGCTCGAGTTGTTGTACATTTTCTAAAAAGGTTATTTTCACATTTCGGTACTCCGAAAGCCCTAATTAGCGACAGAGGTACTCACTTCTGTAACGAACTAATGGACAAAGTCTTAGCAAGATATGGAGTTTACCATCGACTGGCAACACCATATCACCTCAGACTAGTGGGCAAGTAGAAGTCTCAAATCGGGGAATTAAGAGGATCCTTGAAAGAACTATAGGAGTGAATCGCAAAAATTGGGCGGAAAAGTTAGATGACGCTTTGTGGGCCCTTAGGACAGCCTACAAAACCCCCATAAGAACAACACCTTTCAAACTCGTTTATGGAAAAGCATGTCATCTACCTGTAGAACTAAAACACAAAGCTTATTGGGCTCTCTGAGCAGTGAATTTTGATCTAAAATCCGCCAGTAAAAACCGGGAAGATCAGATTCACGAGCTAGAGGAATTAAGAACACTAGCCAATGAAAATTCCTGGTCTTACAAATAAAAGACTAAACGTTTACACGACGCATATTTGAAAGGAAACAAGAAGTTTCAAATTGTGGATTGAATACTGTTATACAACACACGTCTACGTCTTTTCCCAGGAAAACTGAAATCTGGCTGGACAGGTCCATATGTAGTCGAATCAGTTTTTGACTATGGGAAAGTTGAGATCTCAAATTCTAATGGCCACAAGTTCAAAGTCAATGGACCATGCAAGTTAAAACCATGCATCGATGGACCATTCGAAGAAGTTTGGAGGTACTAATCCTCCGCCCAAATCAGTAAAGATACCGCAAGAAGGGGTCTGGCCATGACCTTCGTTAAACTAGGCCTTGTAAATATGTTCCGCTGTTTTCCTAACATATATATATATATATATATATATATATATATATATATATTAAGTACCAAAGTGCTCCACAAATAACAGTCCTGTGCCAAAAAGTGCGGGCCAGAATCTTCGCTGCAAAAATCTCAGTCAGACTGGTTTTTAACATAATCGTAAGAATAAAAACACGGGGCCGTGTTTCTACAAGCACGGGGCTGTGCCTGGAAACTGGTTGGCTATAAAAAGGCACCCTTTGTCAATGCATTTCTTGCACCAAACCAAATACAAACACTCCCCCCCCCCCCACGAGATCGCAACATGCCTACTGAGATAAGCGAAGCAATCCCCTTCCCTCGCCAACCGAGGAACGAAACCCGACACGTTTCCAAAACCGAGATTTTGATGAAACTCCAAGAATTATCAAAGAACTCACCGAAATGAATCTCCTTGCAGAGATGCGTCTCATTCAACTCACCGAATCGGTAGAGAGTATGAAAATGGAGCTTCGAGACATTAACGAAAAACTCCAGTTTCAAGTTCTCGGCTTCACGTACTTTCCACCACCAGGACCATTCGGCAGAGGAGAACCCTTCGGTGGGATTTAGGAACTTTAGTTTTTTGTTTTCATGTGTAAACAAGTGCGCTAGGCACATTGTGCTAGGACCCTCGAGCTTAACCCGAGTAATTTTACATTTCTAGGAAAACTGGGCTTATCCTATAATTGTTTTAGGTCTTTTAATTTTAATGAAATGTAATTTTTAAGATGATCAAAATATTAAAATAACATGCTAAACGTCATTCTAAAAATTTCGGCTCTCGCGTTTGGCTAAAAAATCAAAGAAAATTTCAGTGACAAAAAGCATGGGGCCGTGCTTCTTGAAGCACGGGGCCGTGGTCACCCTAGAATCTTCAGCTTGATACGCACTGACTCCGTACAATTCTCTGAATCAGAGACAATTATTCTCCTAGCAGAACGGGGCCATGTTCCAAGAAGCACGGGGTCGTGCTCGAAATTAAAGTCCCTATATAATGCATGCAAAACTCAATATTCCATTCATACCAAACACAAGTTTACTGAAATGGAAAGTAAGAAAATGGAATGGAGACTAGTGAGAAGGGCAAGCATGGTGATTCTTCCTCAAACCTTGAGGAAGAAATCATGAGGCTCCAATGCAATATGAGAGACCAAGTCGAAAGTAACATCCAAACTGAAGCTCGCCTAATCGAGCTAACCAAGAAAGTCGAACTACTCCGGTTTGAGAATTTCCATGTTGTGGATAGCCACGCCACAACAAGGATGTGGATTTCAAGCTCAATTATCTTAACCGTGAGATAACGAAGCTCGATAAAAAGCTTTCCGAGCTCTTGGATGCTAAAAGAGCCCCACTACACATTCAATACTTGTTCGGGAATGGTGGCTGTTAGAAGTCCAGACATTGTCTTGTTAGAAGTTACTCTTGCTAGTTTTAAGTTTCGTGGGTCAGGATTGGTTTACTTTTCTTTTTCTATTATGTTTAATTATGTGTTTTATGCTTAATGAAGATTAGGACTTTTAATTTCTATCTTAACTTTAATCCTTAAAAAAATCAGTTAAAAACGAACCAACTCGACAAATAAACAACAAAACAAAAGAAACTGACTGCTACCTGCAGCACGGTATCGTGCTTCAGAAAGCACGGGGCCGTGCTTTTGTCTACAGTGCAGTTACGAATTTTTACAATTAAAATAACAAATTCCATTCACTTAACCCTAACACCACTTCGTTCTAACACCGAAAACCGCTGACCTTTCACCAATTTCCCAAATCATTGCCTCTAATATTCGATTTTCATTCAAAGGTATGTTAATTTAACAAATCTAATGTTCAAATTCATCATTCTAGGTCTAGATCAAACCCCAAATCTCACCAATTGATAAAATCGGGTACAAACCTGGAATTTATATGGGTTAATTGTTTAGATCTAGGGTAATGACTTGTTAGATAGATATACACTTGTGTTTTGTATAAAAAAAAGATTCGGGTTCAGATCTTGGATGATTTGTTTAAAACTTGAACCTGAATGATATGTCAAAACCGGTTGGAATCGCAAATTCGAGTCTTGATTATGATAGAATTAGGATTAAAAATACGGGCTGTGCGTTACGAAACACGACCCGTGGTCACCTTCTGGTCAACAAAAAGTCAAAATCATATTCTAGGTTAAACTGGCAAGAACCCGCAGCATGGGGCCGTACTTGCAGAAGCACGGTACCGTGCCTAACATAAACATGGGGTAGTGCTCTAATTAAGAAGCATGATAACACCTTAGATCTATTGATTACCTTAATGGATCTAATACCGAAAACGGATCTAGTTCATTGTATTACTCTTAGTTGGTGTTAATATATATATATATATATATATATATATGTATGTATTAGGTGTATCATGTGTATTATAGTAATAGATCGGTGAAGTTTGACCGAGACAGAAAATGGATAGAATGTAGTTACTTTAGAATCAAAACTTTTTTTAATTAATCTGAGGTTTGAACCTCTATATATAGAAAACGGAGCTAATTCGTTACACATTCCGTAACGAATTAGCCTCAACTTCGTTACAATAAATTAGATAACAAATACATAACGAACTACAATCTCATTCGTTAAACATCCTTAACGAATGGGAGGAACATTAACTTAACAGTCTAGTTCGTTAAACATCCTTAACGAACTAGACTTACTTTAACGAACTAGACTTAAAAATTAATAACTTTTCCATTATAATAATAATAAAGACAAAACTATAAATACAAAGACTCAAGACGCAAAACCGTGCACTAACAAAGCACGGCACTGTGGTTGACATATTGTTCCAAGTTTTTAGCCAATCTTTGATAAGAAATCGACTAATCTAAGTATAATTTGTAGATGGCTGAATACGGTGATAATGACCACGCTTTCGTATTCTTTCTCGGAAAAACCACCACAGACATACTAGCCCGACAACGACTGGGCTACCTTAATAACCGCCGCCCAGAAGCACATTTCTATGCTTGCATGGACACACTGAAGCAAGTGAATCAGTGGGACCGGTACAAATAGTTCATGAAACGGCCATGGCCGCGTGTGTTGAATCAAAAGGGAAAGGTTGTAACAGAATTGACCAAGGAAATTCTAGCCTCGTTCTCTTTCAAAACGAGGAATTTGAGTATGTGGGATGAATAGGCTGTGGAGTTTGGGTGTGGAGGAGAGTGGTACACGACATCGATAACCCAACTGGGAATTGATTTGGGGATATACACTATTGATGAAACTGACAAACCCATCTGGTTCAAGTCCATGATTACATTTTCAGATGAGGATGCTGACGAGTCAGCAGAAGCAAGTGATACCAGAAAGCAAGCTTGGGAACTACTGAGTTATGGGGATGAAGCCTACTATGCCAGCAGTTCAAAGAGCACCGCCTTACGCAACCCACTCATGAGATACATTCATCGACTGTTAAGCCACACGGTAACAACACACGGTTAGAGCGAAGGAGTGGTAAATCTGAGGGATTTTTGGGCCTTGTATTGCATAAAGAAGAAAATGGCTTGCAATATCACCTATCTGTTCTGTCATCTTTTCATAAAAAATGCAAATGCAAAAAGCCCGAATACCACGATATTTGGCGGTGCCTGGATTTAAAAATACGAAGCCTATAATGCAGACACAGAAGGAACCCTAAGCGCGAGACCGATCGCACTCAGCCTCGATTATTGCATCAGCATGCAAATGGTCTAACAAGTCAGCTGAAACCCAGAAATGTGGCAGTTTCATGATGCACTGAACCAGGTTTGGGATCCTGAGGACCCGGCTGAGATGATGATCCAGGATATACACGAGAGAAGGGGAGGATCCAACCCCGATAGACCCGCCGCCGCACTTACCACCAGCAGGGAGGCCCATCTTCATTAGGGGCCGACCCTAGCTTGTCTTATGATAGCCGATACTCATTTGAGGGCATATACGGCCTCATTGACCAGTTCAAAGCTAACACTACCGCCTCGTTTGGCAGGATAACAGGACAAATTGTTGCATCTGACACACAGCGAGCAGCAGAATATGCAGAAACAAGGCGAGAGATTGACCGTTTGGGGCATCGCATGGACAGGCAGTGGGGACCGTTCGAACCTGACACTGGCAACTGACAATCATGACATTATTATGCTTGTTTAAACAATTTACATTCTGTCACTTGTTTGTTTGTTTGGTTGGATACTTTTCATGGCCGTGGGTGTCAAGACATTTTAGTAGGTACTTATTTAGCCGTGTGGGCAAGGAATGGATGATTCCATATCCAATTTTTAGTAGAATTATGCTTGGTTGTTTGTGGTTGTTTTATATTATTTTTTATATTATACAGGTAGAAAACAGGAAAAACTAACGAAAAACAGGGGACGCTCTGTCGAAATTCGTTAACCCTTAAGGAAGTACCTTTCCATTTCACCCTTCATACTTAATTATAATTTTAATCTTCTTATGAATCTTTTCACATTGAGGACAATATGAGATTCAAGTGTGGGGAGGGGAATTACTTGACCACTTGCTTGATCAACTAATTATAAAATTCTCAATGAAACTATAATTTTTTGTAGCAAACAAAGATTATTTTTCATAATCAAACCAAAATAAAATCTAGGAAAATTTTTTGCAAATAACCAAACTAAAAATCTATTATAACAAAAAAAAAGTGAAAAAGTAAAAAGAAGTTTTGTAATATTGAGAATAAATTTATGCAAAATATGGCGTTTATACTCAATCCCTTAGTTACTGTGAGATAAACCTCATGCCATAAATATTTTTTTTGGAAGCATTGAGTGAGTCATATGTTTCATGTGAATTAGAACTTGTCACAAAATAGTGATTTCAAGACCGTATGAAGCATTTTATAAGGAAGAAGGTAATATCACTACAGACCCCTCAAACAATTCTCCAAATTACCACTTTATCCCTCACAACCGGATAAAATACAACACTGGTCTTTTACCGGCAGACCCTAAAGAACTGGAAATGCATTATTTCGATTTCAATTTCCTTTGCTACATACATTTCGCAAAACCTAGGTTGTCTCCAGAACTTAGGGAGAGAGTATTTCTCTTAAGCAATGAGGTGAGGAAAAAGTGGCGCCAAGACGAACAAAGGCCACCAGTTTGTAGAGTTTTCAAAAGCGCAATGAAAAGAAGAGCAAAAAGATATTAATGATGCTTAGGATGCGGAAACTGGTCCCACGAAGGAAGATGTAGAAAAATTCAAACTCAGTCTCAACATGAATATACCGAACTAATGAGGGTGGGGGCTATTAGGCTCAAAGAAGAACGATCCATTAGAGTTGGGAGTTATGTTTAGAGCAGGATTGAAGAAGAACTGATTCACATCCTCGACAAAACTGGTCTTGACGATCTGACCTTAAAAGAGTCACAAGGTTTGTTTAAAAAGAATCGTTACAAACGGGAGAAAATAAGCTGACCACTGAAGACATCTTAAGATTCCTGACAATCATCAGAAGCTATATTTTCCATCCTCATTAACCTAAACCCTTGAACCACCACAAAATACCCAATCCTGATCCAGACAAAACCAACCCGAATTACCTTCTGATCTACGCAACCCTTCACAAAGGTGGAGATTTGAACTTGTTACAAGCTTATTTTTCACAGGTCACATTCTGACTAAGAGTGTTCACATACATATATACATCACAGATATGATCAAATATATAAACCGAGTGTGAGTGAACATTGTGAGAACATGACGTTTTGCATAAACAGAAGCTCATAAAAACAAATCATCTTTTTATATATCACTACATGTATTCCTATGATTTAAGGTTGGTTATTTTGTTTCCATTTTCTTAGAACCCTTTTGGGAATATTTGAAGCTATGGTCCTAACTTACTATTTTGTAGAATATTTATAAGTAGCTTGCTTGAGGACAAGCAAGGCTCAAGTGTGGGGATGTTTGATGTATATAAAATTATACATCTTTTCAGCATCAAATAAACTCTAAAAATTGCAACTTCTATGAAATAAACTAGCTCAGAAGACTACTTATCACACTAAAATGCAATTTCAGGTAAAGCTAAGCCTTAAACAAAAAACAAGTGAAAAGACGAAGAAAAAAGAAAGAAAACCCAAGAAAAACCTCAACCACGCCCCCGTGCCCCTAGAACCACGCCCCCATGCTTTTGAACACAAGAAAAGACAAAGATCTACAAGAAAAGACGAATACTGGACACAAAAGCACGGGCCGGGCCCAATTAACCACAGCGCCGTGGTCACCTTTAGATAAGACAAAATGGAATTAAGCACATGTCATTAAAAAGCATGAGGCTGTGCCTCAGAAGCACGCCCCCGTGGTGGGTCATCATGTAGGATCTGACAGCATGCAACTGGGACACCTGGACACGGGGCCATGCTCCTCTGTCCATAAATCCTATAAATAGAGGCTTAAGTTGCACTCATTTGGTGTGATTGAAGAAAATCTCTAAACGAGTTTCTTTTATAAAAACACCCACATTACACTCATATTGAAGATCTTGTGAGGAGTTTGAAGGCTTGGAGGTTACCATCATCGTCCATCATCATCATTAAGAAGGGAGATTCATCCATATTTGGTTAGATTTTTCTAGTTAAATCATGTGTTTGTTATCATTATCTCTTTTATTGTTCATAACAATGCTCACTGTGAGCTAAACTCCATTTACCATCTAAAATCTATGAAGAAGCTTTGTTTTACTTGATGAGTATGTGAAACATGTGGTTTACCTTGGTAAAGTACATGGTTATTTTGCAATTATCCATTGATGAATAAATGTTTTATCACTTTAACTCAATACACCAAGGTTGATGACTAAAAATCATTCATGATCACTCATGTTCTTGGAAACTAGAAAGTAAAAAAAATACTTTGGTAATTTATGCAAGATAAAACATGGATCTCTATATTGCACTTAGAAATTATGAGATATAGGTTATGATCTATTTCTCTAGTTTTGATAATTCTAAAATAGCATTGTTAACACGATTGCCTAGGTTATCATGCTAGTTAGAGAAATCATTTGCTAATGTAATGTGTAATTATAATCTAATCTAATCAACCAAGGGGAGTTTGTGTGAGTTAACTACAACCACTCGAATTTCTTAGGATTGGTATTTAAGAAATCGAAGTCAATCCTAATCGTTCTACTTTACCAACTGCTTGTCTACTTAAATTGGCATTCTCATGGTAGCATGCTATTAAGCATAGGATAGACTTAAAAATATTCATGTTATTTTCTATTATGTCATAAAATATATTCACTCAAAAATGAGGAATATAGTCTATCATATATTATTAGGGCAAGTTGATCACATGTTTATTTAATATTCAAAGGAATATTGGAGTGGATTCTTGATCTTAGATGGTAAACTTCATATAATTGAATTACTCATTTAGAATTTCTCTTCTTGTCACCTATATATTATATATAAGTATTTATATTTTATAAAAAGTTTAAAAATCAATCTCAAAAAATGATTAAACCCTCTTATTAAAGTAAGACGAAGATTAATTATTAGAAACATTTTAGTCCACAGATCGATACTTGGTTCTTACCAATACTATCCTACATATACGATAGGTACACTTGCCAATTTTGTGTTTCTTTAGTTTTAGTAGAAATCACTTTTATAACTTTAAAACACGATCTTGTGCACAGCTTGAACTCCAATCGGTTATAATTTTACTACCACATGCAGCACACATCAATCTCTCTAACATCATCACTTATATTTCGTTCATCCGGCCAGGTGAGTAATCACTCCCTTATTGTACTTGTTATCAAATGTTTGGGGACACATGCGTACCATTTATCAAATTATTTATCTTATTATTTCTCAACCGGAAACTGTGATCTTTTTTTTGTGTATCAATTGAATGACTGCCTGTTACTTGCTATTTGCTTACTTGCTTACTTGAATCGCATTCAGAGAGGTCCAACATAATCTCATTATAGTATGATCTATGACCATCATAGTGGCCGGAGCCCGATCGCATTGGTAATGGTTTCACTGACACTCATTACTTGCTTAACGATTTCATTAAGCAAGTGGCCGGAGCCCGATCGCATTAGTGGCCGGAGCTCGATCGCATTACTTGCTTAACGATTTCCGTCGTAGGTTGGGGTGTGAAATTTGAGGGTACAGAGGGAATTAAAAGAAGATAGATGACTGAAAAAACTGAAAGAGCATATGCGTGGAGAGTATTAACAGGTAACCCATAGACAATGTATACTCAAGTGTTTCTAAGAGTATTGAGTTAAGGGACCCATTGTTTAGGTACATTCATCATATCATTAGCCACACCATGGCACCCCGCGTTGAAAGAACATGGGTCATTAGCCTTAGGGATTTGTGGGCCCTCTATTCCATGAAAATGGGGGAAAACTATAACATTGTCTACATGTTATACAAGATGTGGGAAAAATATGCAAAACACAATGAAACATAGATGTTTGGGGGAGGATGGATTGTAAAGCTTCATGAGGCATACAGTTTGGATCCTCATGGTACCAAGGGACCGAAGCCTATTCCCATGGATCTTCATATGTGCATGACGATGGATATGGTTGTACGAGTGCCGGAAACTGGAAACTTTCGTTTTGTGGAATCTCGTGGTAGGGTGTGGGATCCAGAGGGACCTGCTGATGAGGATGATATGCCATTAGCTAAGGTACGTCGTACACGCCGTCGCCCCGATACACCACGTACCGTTTATGATGCAGGCTCATCACAGCCTGACCCATTCTCCTTTATGGGCCTACACCATCTTATGACCACCCGTTTTGACCACCTTGAGGGAGACGTGAGACACATTAGGGATCAGATGGATAGACAATGGCCACCAGAGGACCACTAGGTATGGTATGACACTTTAGAAGCCCCAACGCCGGTGACCACTGGCCCCCACATTACTTGATGGATGCTTTATGTTAAACTTTTATGGTTTGTTTGTTATGGTTGTGTCGAACAATGTTTATTTTCGTTTTCTTTGTGAGGAAATATTATTATTGCTGGTGACCAACGCTCGTAACCACTGACCTATACTTATCTTGTGTCTTTATACATTTTGTGTATTATGTTTGTGGTTGTCTTGTAGATTTTATGCAGGTAGGATTATTTTAGTGCCAAAACTTCAAAACAGCCTACACGGAGACAGTAGATGTCAAAAATGTCGTCTCAGCTCGTAGGGAAGTTAAATTCCTTGTTTGCCTCGTTTCCATTTATTAAATCTTTTCACATTGTGGATAATGTGAGATTTAAGTATGGAGAGGGGATTTACACTTGGCCGATTCAAGTCTAAAAAGACGAAATTTTGAAAAAAATTTTCAATTTTTGTCTTTTTTTTCAGCAACAAAACCTTAAGCTTTTTAAATATTTTTGACAAACCAGAAACTAAGAAACAACGAGAAACATTTGAGCATGAATAGTTTACTTCAAAATGTGATAAAATATGGTTTGCAATATTGAGATTAACTTTATGCAAAATATGACGTTTTCACACAATCCTTCTGTTTGTGAGAATTAAGCCTTCATGCAGATATTCAGAAAAATACTCATATATTGGATACTTGTGAGTGATTCAGATACTTCGTGTGGATTAGAAAGTATTCAATTCAGCATAAGACGAAATGCTGCATAAATAGAAAGGTAATATATTTCCAAAAACTACAAACAGCCACATAAACCCTATACCTATTACAAAAACACCAAAACCTACCAAAAACCTATCCTACCAATTACCCTTTCACTGGTAGAATTCAGCATTGGTCTTTTAGCGGTAGACTCTAAAGAACTTAAATGCATTCTTTCGACTTCGATTTACTTTGCTGCGTACAATTCGCAAAACCTAGGATGCCTTTAAAACTTAGAGAGAGAACTTTTCTCTTTAGTAATGAGGTGAGGAAAACGTGGTGCTAAGAGGAACAAAGGCCCCCCATTTTGAGCGATGGAAATGCGAGCAAAAAGATTTGAACAATGTTTAGGCTGCAGAAATTGGTCCCACGAAGGAAGATGTGGAGTAAGTCAAACCAATCACAATACGAATATACTGAACTAATGAGGGTGGGGGTATTAGGATTAAATTCGAACGATCCATTAGAGTTCAACATAGGATTAAGGAGGAGCTGATTCACATCTTGGATAAAATTGGTCTTGGCGATCTAACCTTAAAAGAGTCATTAGGATTGTATAAAATAAAACAAACAAATAAAAATTATTTGTTGTTTCACCACACTCCGGGACGAAGAATAGAGCAATACCAATAAAAGAAGAAAAATATTGAAGAAAAAACTCGATTAGTCTTATCCCTTAAAAAAGCACATTTGCCAAAAACACCTTACAAAAACCTATCACCCACCAAAACCTTTGGAAATATAATATATTTTAACATATGCATCACTTCACAAAGTGGGTCGAGAATTGATCTTTTGAAAAGCATATTTCCTGTAAGTCGTATCTTGGCTAAGAGTGTTTATGCATACAACATTACCTGTATGTCTAGATATAAAGCCAAGTGTGTGTGAACATTGCAAGCATGTAGCGTTTTGCATAAAATGAAGCTTATAAAAGCAAACCATAATTTTGTATCACTACATATACTAACACATTTGCTCTTATGGAATCCCGGGACTTTCTGAAATTTCTCAGGATGTTTAGCTTCGGTTGATGTGTTGTTTCAAAAAGTTTGTTCAAAGTTTGCTTGAGGACAAACAATGTTGAATTATGGGGAGATTTGATGTATAAGAAATTATACATCTTTTCAGCACTAAAATATCTCGAGGGAGGTAAAAACGGGTTTAAGTTGCAAAACTCCCCACCCTAATCAGTTTGAACAGTTTTTAATTTAGTGTTCAATTGACGTTCCACCATAGTAACAAAGGTTTTGAATGTAGAGAAAGCATCTGATTTTAGGGCTAAGGGGTAAATCCACATATAGCGTGAATGATGGTTAACACATAACATAAAAAACCGTTGACCATCAAAGGAGAGCGTTGGTGCAGGCCCCAAACATCACAATATATCAAATCCAAAATATTATTGCCATGAAAATTAGATTCATATAAAGACAGTTTATAAGATTTTCCCAACTGACACAAATAGGGATGAGCTTTTGTTCCTAAATACCCGTACTCGTACATGTTCAGTACCCGTACTTGTACTCGTACTTGTACCTGTACATATCTATTGGGTACGGGTATGGGTACACAAATTTACTGATTATAGGTACGGGTACTTTTGGGTACAGGTACGGGTACAAGTACGGGTATTACGGGTACCGGTACCCGTTTAAAATATGTAAGGGCTTTTATTAAGTTTCCAACACTTATGACTTAACTTTCAAGCAGAATTTTCAAAACATAATATATATTAGTTGAATAAGTTCATTCTCAATTTATATGTGTATATTCATATATTGTGTATTCGTATATTTTTATTTTATGTATGTGTAATTTTGTATATAATTAAGTAACATGTATTAACTCTCTATATTGTTTTTCTACAGAAATTGAGGAAGCAATAAACTAACAAAAGGAAAAGTGATTGGATTTTATATTATGGCCGATTTGTTTCATTTTTAGTTTTGGTATTATGTTTCGGTTACGGTATTACGGTTATAGATAACTGATTGTCGGTATCGTACCGTTACCGATACCTAGTTTAATGAACATTTAAAAAAAAAAAAAAAAAAGAACAAAGAGGTACCAAAGCGAGTACCATACCCAAAGTTCCTGTACCAGTACCGGTAGCCATACCCGTACCATATAATTCGGGTACAGGTATAAGTACCAAGATTTACTGATTTTAGGTACGACTACTTTCGGGTACATGTACGGGTAAGGTCCCGATCTCATCCCTAGACACGACGTACATAATGATGGAAATAGTTTTGTAGAAACAGGTAAAAAAAATAGAAACAAGTGAATGAAAAACTCGTTCATGAGGATGCCCGATACGTTGATGCCAGACAGTGGAAGATGCTCGAGTGGCTGTGAAGGAAATCTTTTGGATGGACTTGATGTAACACCGCGTCATATAACCTATAAAATTTAAGCCACTAACTTGTAAAGTATAAGGACCAAGAATGAATATTCTAAAAACTTCACCCGTCGCGATACGCGATGGGGCAAACATAAGCCCATCGCGTAGCGCGATGGCCTTGAACACAAACCCAGGAATGGGCGGCGTAGCAATACGCTACGATCCAAACACAACGATCATCGCGTATCGTGATGACCCTGATGAGTCACTGGACACGTGTCGTGTCAACACGTGGCACGATATGACAGGCCAATTGTCACGAGCTGGTAAGGCGGTGTCAAATTTCGGCGCCCGATACGTGACGGGCCACAAGGGACCCATCGCGTATCGCGATGGGGCACCAAAACAACCTGTTAAAGGGGGTGACGAGTATTGAGCTCTTCTCATCCCATCACACCTCTATTTTCACACACTTAACATTAAATAGAGTGCCCTATTGCCGTATCATGTTGACGTGCCATTGTCTCGTAGTTCGTGCAAGGAACGAAGTTATAATTGAGCTAGAAATCATACAATCGAGTAGATCAAGATCCTACCTTTTTCTTATTATCAATCTAAGTATCCAATCTAAGGTATGAGTTATGTTTAAGTATTTGAATTATAGCTTAGACAATCAATCGAGGCTATGGCCTTTAACCTTGAAAGTATTTTACAAACATTCACATTCATAAACGAGTTTTCATAAACGTTACTGCATAATAAAGTAATGTTAATCAAAGATATATTTTGACGGGCATGTAGTAACTGTAAGGGTGATATCACTAGTAGTAAGTTTCTTACCTAAGGAAAAGTAATTCGTACAAATCCCAATCAACCGAGGGACCCATTTACTTACCTGGAGAAAATTACCAACGTGTTACAACCTATTAGGCCAAAGCATTCTACATCAAACGTCACATAAAAACTAAGTGTTTTCATTCACAATCAAAGATAAACAATTTCAAGGTTAAGCTTAGCAATCATAGCTTAATCAAAACATCATTCAAGTATTTATACAAACCTATTATGTATAGGTTAAATATCATTCACAATCAATCAATCAGTCAAGGTTTTCCAACACCGACGGTACAGGTGAATACGTTAACCTTTTCAATCAATCAAAATATATTTATACTCGATAGGATGAACGGGTGTTTGTCTTAAAGAGTCAGTCAATATTTATATGAGATTATGTGATCTCTAAAACGTTATAATACAAAGTGGAGAATAAAATCAACTCAGACCGAATATGCATGTGTCTGGATCCAAACATAACTGTTAAGTCCAATCAATCAATCGAGGCGAGTTAGCCGTGGATTAAACGGTCATGACTAGTTCTCTGTTCAGGGCCTTGTGGCTCGGAGAATGCCGTTATGTGTATAGGGCAGTGTTACATATACCGGAAGTAGAAATACTTCCGCTGAGTTTTTCGAAAAAACTATACTTGTATTTTAATGTCATTCAAATGTTTTATAGAGTCATACGTGTCCACTAGCATATAGCTGACGTATTTTTCCAAACCATTGCAGGTAATTAAGCATAAGTAGCCTTAACAAGGATTGGAGTCTCAATGAAGATAGAAGCGCGTATAAGATGGCTTCGTTTTTGATACACTAAAATCCTTGTAAAATGAAACATATCTTTTGTAAACTAATAATCGGGTATTTAATTCCCGAGTAAATTTTCAATGTAAATTAATATTATATTCAAACCTAAAGTCTTCCGCTAAAATTAACCCATAACTTTGATATATTTACAAAACAGGTACCAACTTGTGGTCACACGCCTAGGCCCAAAGTCGGGGTGTGACACTTGAGTTAAGGGAGACGGATGGAGTAGAGACCATTTTTACTTGGGCCCATGAGTACGGTAGTGTCTATACGTTCGTCCTTAACAACAAGAAATAGTGAGTGAAACTCAAAGAAAACGTTATTGTCAAAACAAAATTGTTGAACGAACAAGAGATTCTTTTGAATTTATAGTATGTGAAGTACGTTTGAAAGATTAAAGGTTTTATATGTGTATAAATTTTAGATGAACCAATGTGAAAAATGGGCAGGGGTTTACCGTCTCCAACATGGAGGGCATCATGACCATAATATGCTTCGGAGTTGTCTAAACTTGATAAGTCCATTGCAACATGGTTGGTTGACCCCGTATCAGGAAGCCAAGTAGCACTAGATGATGAACCGGTTTCTGAAAAACTTGTAAAATTGGCCTGAGGGACTGTTCGAGTGGTAGAATTGGACTGATCTGGGCATTCAGATGGGAGATGTCCATTACCACATCGGTTGCAATGTCCATATACTGTATTTTGGGTTGATGCCCATGCAAACTGAGTTCGTTTGCCTCACTGTTACCACGGCCCCTGTTGAGGTTGCTACGAGAATTTCCACATGAGTTTCCACGCCAATTCCCTCGATTGTTGTTATGACCATCATAGAGCGCCTGAGGTTGAGGGCTGTTATTGGTGTTGGAACCAATACGGTTTAATTGCAGCCCTAGTTTTGAGGCTAACTGTTAAAGAGCCAGCACCTGGGACTAGTGCAATCCACTCGAAACACCTGTAGAAGTCGTAAAGGCCTGAGGAACCATAGTTGGTGCTGGAATGTTTTTGTGAAACAAGAAATCATGGTCACTTAGATGCCCGTGTAATTCATTGAAAACAATTGGTGGAGAGCGAGCGAGGAGAGTGGATTTCAGGCCATTATACTCTTCCCGAAGGCATGAGATAACAAGCATGACAAGATCTTTATCTTTGATTGGTTCTCCAATATTGTCTAGGGCAACGGCATACTCTTGGGCTCGATTAAGGTAGGCAATTGGAGTTTCATCACCAGTCATCTCAATCCTCAACAATTGTGTTTTCAACGTGTATTCTCTAGAGGAGTTGTTGGATGCATATGCTTGTTCAAGTGCAAACCATAGGTCTCTGGAGGTTGTCCCTTGAACATAATGAAACGAAGCTTCATAGATAGTTGATGTGATAACCATCCTGACATGTGCATTGTTTGCAACCCATATAGGGTAGTTAGGGTTGTCAACATATGAAAGTTTCTCACCTTCGATTGTGGTGAACACAGTATCGTTACATCAACATATCTAAAGAGGTTATTTGTTGTTAGGAATGGTTGGATCATTGCCTTCCTATACCCATAGTTTGTGGGGTATAAAGTGAACGGGAATTTATGAGAGTTGTGGGCATGCTTATCTGCAGTAGAGATAATAGCAAGCAGTGTCATTTGTTATTGTTAACATATGCTTGATCTAGGAAAAAAAAATGGAGGAAACTGGATAGGAATTCCAGTGGTTGTAGTGGCAGCCCCAATGGTTGGAAGGCTGACTGATCGGTTTCTGGTTGTGATACCAAGATGAACCGAAGGGTTTTTGTTATTATGATTGATAATTAAAGAGATACAAGATAGCCCATTATATAGGGAACAAAGTACATATTACTACCATCTAAAGATATAAAACACAATAAACATTATAACATTCTTACATAGTTAAACAAAGAGCGGGCGGTGAGGGTAGGCGCATAAAGATAATGATAGCATATTAAACTTGAGATAAATAGTATTAAGAATTAGAGTTAAGCATATGAACTTAAAAAATGAATAGCTAAGAAATCGTCACAAGTCGTTTTAACCGAAAGAAAGTAAAAAAAGAAAAGGTTGAAATAGATGAGGGTCTTCGAATTATTTGAACCCTTAGTTGTGGTTGACTCGGAACATTTGACCTTGTGCACCTTGGAGGGTTGGATATTCATGTAGATGATCGATCGGGCTTGGTTGGGTTTAAATAGCTCGAATAGGTTGGACTTGAATGGATTGCATGGATAAGGTTTGATTAAAATGGGCTCGATGGATTTGGGCTTGTGGTTCTTGGGTTTCATGGGCTTGAACTTGATTCACGTATATAAATCTAAGGCATAAATTGTGAAATTCATCAATTTTCAACTTCGAAACACGACCCGTTTTTCTTATTACATATAATTTGATTTAACAATAAAATGTTAAAATTATAAAGTTCATAAAATATTTATAAGTTTATAAAACGTTTAGAAAGACTTTATAAAGTAAAATCCCATTCTAATGAATTCCATTAAGTTTTGTTGAAAATTAATACTTTTCTAAATCTCCAATTACTAATTTATCAAATACTCAAACTTTACATACGGTATCCCGATTTCAATTATCATACTCCATTATCATCCTTCAATCAAACAATTAATAAGTTTGAGGTTACAACACAATGACAAAATCCAATTAACGCGTTTAATGACTAAAATCAATGGCTCGGATATATGTTATGAGCATCAGGGCTGTGTCCGAGAATACAAAAAAAGAGTAGATCTGGGACATAAAAAACAAAAGGCCCTAAATTACAAATTTAAACTCTTAAATAATATAGATAAATGTGATAACAATAAAACAATACGAAAGTTTTTCCTGTTCCTTTTTATCAAAGTGATCTAACTAAAATACTTGAACGACTCGTGATGCTTTTTTAGCGTTTCAGATGACCTTGTCTAGATAGATAGTTTACAACCAAAACAAAATAGTTTATTAACCACTTTTGAATACACTAGTCATGTTCTATCGGATAAGTGTTTAGGCTTAGGAGACGTAATATCTGAAAAAATAAAAATAACACAAAAATTGATTCAATACTTAATTAACATAAAAGTTGATTTATTCATATATCATTCAACCATTAATTACCTAATCAAATATGAAATTTCAGAATTTATTAATAAAATTTAAATGTCTAAATTCTAAAACATAAAAATAGCAACAAAAAAATCATCAAAACAGAAACTACATATATATAAATAATATTCATAAATTAATGGGCCTTTTAAATTGATGGGCCAAAAACTGGATTAATATATAAAAAACCTTTTAGAAATCCATGCGCCCAAAAGGGAGAGTGGGTCTGAGACTTGAGCCCTCCCAGCCCTCCCCCATAGCCGGGCCAGATGAGCACTAATTTGGCTTTAAAGCTAAAAATGTATGTTCAGTGTTAGTATATCCAATTAACTTGATTGTTCAAGCTTTAACGCTAACCAAGGACTTTTTGTGTATCATAAAAGAAAAAAAAATTCCTTGAGTCATAAAAACATCACGTTTCTATAACTGATTTTCAAACACTAAAACAATTATCTCAAAAAATTATTTTTTCCTTATTTGTCAACGCCAATGAGTTACGGTTAATAAATAATGGCACGGCCTCCACACTAACTTTCATACAACAAACTCACCGTCGAGAAGACAAACATCGCAACTTGCATTTAGTTTTTCCTTCCTTCTTCTTCATGTATATATGCATATTGAATATATGTATATATGTATATATATATATATATATATATATATATATATATATAAACTAGCAGAAGCCCGCACGATGCGGCGGCGAATTTATAGCGCGATAATTGTTTTCGGTTAGTTTATCAATCCTTTAAGTGATATATATTACTTTTGTCAGTTTTCTTATTCGTAACATGTGTAACTGATCCTAACCTTAAACGGATGCTGGATATAAATGAACCAAGTCAATTGTCAAAGCGGTCAAAACTGGGTTATAGTGGAACCGATTCGTGTTTGAACCTAAGTTCGAGGGACATGAAACCCAAATTTGTGAACCTAACTATATACATATTTTATATAGTAAATCCTAACTATATAAAATAACAAATAAACAAACAAACATGCTTGTTCATGTTCATTCTCTTTGTTTACAAATTTGAAGATAAAAAGGATAAAATATATTACTTGTAAAACTCTTTGGTGTCTTCTGGAACAATTCCCTCAAGCATGAATGGGTACTAACAAAGCTTACGCAGTTCAAAAACCACATTAATAAGCGAAATCTGAATATTTTAGAAATAAATAACAAATGTCGGATTTTAAATAAAAATAAAATAAATCTTAATTAGTACATCTTTTATAAATTTACCTGAGCACCATCTCAACGAGTTAATACCATATAATTACGCATTAGAATCACTTTATAATACTCTCTCTTTGCTACTTAATTCCACGGTCCACACTTAAAACAAGCTCTTTTTTAGGTGATAACTTCTTCATTACATCATTGTTACTTCCTGCCATTTACATACACAAAAGATCATAAATATTATAAAAATTCATATTAAAAACTTAAAACAAACCGAGTACTTTTATAAAAGTATTGAGGATTTTTTAAATTTGAACTTTTATGAAACATACCAGTTCTCATAAAAGCAAGTAAATATCTCATTTTCAGTTTGGCTCCACTTAATCCAATGAATCCAAGTGAAACATCTGTGGTTTTGTCTTCAACAACCTGCAAAATGAAATTTATTAATCATGAACAAATGAAAACCATGACATGTAATAAACAAAAAGGCTCTTGAACAATCTGATGGACAACAAACTTCAATTAATCCCAGCTTGATTCCTTTGGGACATACAATCTCATTTAATTTTAACTGATACAATCCGTTTCACTGTTTACACTTAATATAGTATAGATGAAATTCGGATGACGGAGGTCGGTGGTGGCTAGAGGCGGATCCAGAAATTTTTTCTACGTGGGGCACAAAATAGATCGGGTAAAGAAATGGGTTGGTCAAAAAGTCCGAGGTCGGCCCAACCATTATGGATGCCCAAAGTGGAATGAACTTTCCGACACTTTTTTTTAATTTTATTGTTATAATTATAAATGACAAAAACTACCGATCCGGCCAATAAAAAATGATCAGTTTGGTTTTCAAAACTCAAAATTATGCATCTTCTTTATGCTCATTACATCATAAATAAACTTTAACCTGTCATTACTTTCTTTTGTTCAATACATCTTAAACAGATAACACAAATTGTTAATCAACTCATCAAGAAGATGACTACCAAACCAAGCTCAATGACATTTCATCAAACAAATTGGAGGGTATCAAGAATGAAGCTGCTAATTATGGCTATTCATTAGTCAAGCACACAAAAATGACTAACCATATTATACTAATAAAATAAGTTAGAACAATCACAAATCGAAATGATCATAAACTTCAAACTTGAGTAATGAAGAAATTGAAGAAAAAAAAAGATGAAAACTTACCTGTCTTGGGGAATCATCGGTTGATTAATTAATCATGGTCTGCAATTCAGAGTCAATTTATATCAATTTAAGATCACCCACTCACAAATTTCAATTTGTGGAATTCGATGACATGAAAGAGAACATATATAATTAGGGTAGGAAAACAGAGATATTCAAGAAATAAAGAAACATAAACCAAACCCTAGAAAAGAGAGATTTTCATATTTGTTTAGGAAATTCCAACAACTACAATCAGTAATCCAAGAATGAAAAAAAATCAATTTACCAATGGCGGCCAACAACAGACGGTGGGCACGGCTGGATAACGGACGGTGGGCACTGGGAGGCAAACGTGGACAGGGATCGGCTTTTATAAGGTACCGGAGAGCACGGCGGCAGCCAGACGGTGGCCAACCCTAGCAAAGCAGTAACTCCGTTGTGACATTCGTCAAATTCGAGTCTCGAGTTGTTTTCGTTTTGTAAACTTTTATTACGTGAACTCGACTCAACATTTTTAGAACTTTATTTATTTATTATTCAATATTATAATATATATTTCGATCACCAATAAATCGATGTTTTATCATATTATAATGTTTTTAAGAAAAACATAAGGGGTAATACTTTTCATTTTCGAATCTATATTATCATTTCATAAGTTTTAAAACCTTTTCATAAAACATGTAGAACTTGGAGGGCTTTTATTGTAAATATGTATCATGCATATATAAACAAAAATATAACCTAACCCTAACATTATCTTCCAGCCGCCACTCTTTCTCTCTCGATTTTTCGGCGCCGTTTCCGGCAACCGGAATCGGTTCCGGCGAGCCCGACCTCCAGCAAACACCACCTACATTCCCTGTTCTTCGACACCACCACACCTTTCCCCTCCCCTCTGGTCCGAAACCCCTTTCTCCTTCCCTTCCCTCGAAATTCAGGCGAGCCCCCCTTCTCCTCCGCCTCTCTCCGTCTGTAACTCTCTCTCCGTTTCTCTCTATCTTATCGGCTCTCTCTCTCTGCCTCTCCCTCCCCGCAGCTCTCTCTCTTCTCTCTCGCTGTTTTCACTTTTCCGGCGCGCCTCCGGCTGCCGGAATTGGCTCCGGTGACCTGCTGTTTCTTCGTCTCCAACGGTTCGGCTCGGTTCCTTCTCAGTGTAGAGCCACGACTCAGACGGTTAATAGGTAAATTAATTTGGGGTTTTGGTGTTATTAATTTTCATATATCGATTATCGGATTTAAATTTTTAATAATTGGTTGGTAGTATCGGTTATATTTTTGGTTAAATACTTTGAAACGAATTGGGTGTGTATAGATTGATCTGGAATTTGGGGAAAAGATAAACGATCGGGTAATGGATATATTAAGTTCTTATGGGTTTAATTATTTTGGTTCGTTTGGTTTGTAAATAAGTTGTTGAACGAGAGGTCTCGGGTTCGGGTCTCATCCTAGACCGGTTTTGGTATTATTATTTTTATATACTTAACAAATTTATTGTTACTACTAATATTAATACCACTACATAAAGATTATTATTAGTATTATTATGTTTAAATGTAGTATTATATGTATTCATTACTAATATGATTATTATTATCATTTCCTTATAAATATTAAAGTTGTTAATATTATTATTAAAGATAATATTATTATTATTTATTAAAATTATATTTCTTTTCATTTTTATTAGCAATAATATTATTATATTTATTTTGTGAACTCGTTTAGAACTCGAACCGACATCGAGTATGGTATCATTATTTATTATCAATATTATTTGCTATTATTATTATGTTTACCAACACTTTAATTAATATCAAGACTTTTATTCTATAACTATTATTACTTGTATTATTAATAATAATTATTGTTATATATACTATACTCTATTTGTATTATTAATAATAATTATTGTTATTATTAATATCATCTTTATCTTATACATATCTATATATATACATATATAAATATATATATATATAACATATTTTTAAGAATTATTATTATCATTACTATCATTATCATTAATAATATTATTATAAACTTTATTATCAATTCATTTTTATAAAACCGAACTCTTAAAATAAGCTCGTCTTGTTTCTATTTTGATATTGGTTTAGTTATTTAAAAGCCCAATAAAATAATAATAATTTATTTTAAACTATCAATTAAGTACGAGTCCCTAATAATTAACAAACTAACCGGTAACCCGATTAACAACCAAACCTCATTGTTCAATTTCCAATATAGTTTCATTATGGTTTCAAGTTCATTAATATATATTACATTATTTATTTTAGCTAAGGTGTTTATCGTTTCAAGTCGGATCTGTTTGTTTACCGTTCGAGCTTCATTTATTTATCTATTTATTTCTTGGTTCATCAATCGAGGTGAGTACTTTCATACCCCTTTTTTCATCTTTCGTTTTGGGGTGACATTTCATACTTATCAAACTAAATGCTTTATTTACTTGAATCTTAAGCCCACAAACGTGATTTTATACATTACTTAAATACTTGATTGATTTGGTGTTCTATGCTATATGTCAATGTGTTTATCGCTTTCGGTTGGTTGAATCTATAAATCCTAGACCATTTGGTAATGGCAAGGTGTAGTTAACGTAATGCAATTAACGATATTCTATTAAATCCTAGACTACTTGGCAACCCCTTGTAGATAGGTGGCGCTAACGTAATTCTATTAGCGATTGTCAATTTATCCAAGTTGCTTTTATTTATTGTTTTGTATACAAGTTATGTGGCTTTTATTACTATATACTTATATGCTCAAACTTATGAATTGCTCACCAACCTTTGTGTTGACAAACTTTATTTTATGAAATGTTATAGGTTTGACTTTTGTTGACTCGAGGACTTGATGAAAAACGTTACCAAGACTATTAGGGTATTAGCAAAACGAACAATATAAATGTTACTTGTATTCAACTTATTTGTGTGAACGAGATGTGTTGTTTATTAATTTGTTGAAATAAAAAGAGTTGATTAAATATTGTCACTTTAAATAGTGTCTTGTGTATTTGGGCAATCGGTTGCAACCCTGCATGTTCCGCCGCCTTTGGTCGGGGAGTGACAGATTGGTATCAGAGCCATAAGACTATAAGATAGGTGGATAGACGTAACGACCTAGTATAGTCTTTACTTTAGGGTCCTTATACGTGTTGCCTATACGTGTTTACCCTACTCGATTGTTCATTACACTTGTTTATTTATATACTTATTTATTTTATCAAATCATAAATATTCACATACACACACTTTCGTAGTACTCCAAGATATCCTTACCTTAAAACGCAAAAACATTAATTTTTATTGTGTTTTATGGATCACGAGCTTAACTTGGATCCCGTTGTTTCAAATCTCCTTAAAGATCGTCTCATATGAGATGACCACTTTAAGTAGTCGAATGCGAGCGTTCCGCTCGCCATCCTGATTTTCGGTGTCAAAACAATAGAATTGTGGTGGTACGTGAACTAGCGTTTTGACATGACGTTGTATCCTGATTTATTATTTTTGTTACAATCGTTATTTGAGTCGAAGACATGAAAAAGACGCGGTGGTACGTGCACATGTTTAGACTCCAACAAGGTATTTTTGTATTAAGGTTTTTAGTGTCGGAATATCAAGTCATGGTGGTTCATGCACGATTTCTCCGCCTTTAAATCTTAAAACATTATTATTACGTTTCAAGAATTTAAACCATTTTTCCTTTATTTTGTTATAAATTCTTTTCACAAGTCTTTGTTTATAAATGTTATATTTTTTTATATATATCTCGATTTTATGTGGTAAAGTTTTACCCCAATTTTCTCATTTTGATTTCACGATGATTTTTATTACAAATTTCGTTCATTATGATCTCTTCGATATAAGTTAAATATATATATATATATATATATATATAATCATATTAAGAATGTTTTATGATAAATTTCACCTCAACTTTTCAAGTAAATTTCCTATTGCATAAACTTTAAATTGTCTTTAAAGTTCCTGTACAAAATTTTATAAAAAATTTATTTTTATAACTATTCCGTTTATTTTGGATGATTACTTCAAAATTTTAATTATTTAAACTTCTCACGAAATTTTTAATTATACTACATTATATAATACATGTGGTAATATTTTCGCTACCTAAATTTATTTTCATAACAACTTTCATCATATAATCTTTGGTTCGTTATAAATTTTCGAAAATAAAAATTTACACATACGATTTTTCTCGTTTTAAAATTCTTATGATAATTTTGTCATGATTTCTCAAAAAAGTCACAAACTTATAACTTGTAATCTTCTTGAAACTCTCATGCAAAACTTCATAGAAATTTTACTTTAAAGACCAAGAATCGTTACTTGTGATTTCTCGATTTGCAATGCCGGTCATTTTAACTTACCATGATGTTCTTCATTACACGATATTAAATAACGAACTTGGTAAAAAAAAATTTCACTACGCAACTTTGTATTCCCAAAAACGACATTCATCATTTAATATTGAGACCTCATAACAAATTTTAACATTCAATTTACGTATTTTAAATTTTCTCAAAAAAAAAGAATAAATAAATAAAAATAAATAAATAAAATTATTGTAATCTTTATAAAAAAATATTGTGTGATTCACACGCTCGGATCTCAAAAATTCTATTTATATAATATATATATTCATATATATATATATATATATATATATATATATTAACTTGTAACTTTAATTATCAAAAAAAAATTTCTGGGATGTTTCAAACATTATTTATAAACATGATATTTTCAATTTAATACTTATTATTGGTAAAAAAAAAAAAAAACTCCCTAAACGCAACCACAAGTTCCCAAACACCGTAATCCATCTCAAACTATCGCCTTAAATAAAACCATCCTTCCACTACAAAAGTTTTCCCACGTACTCAAGTCTTTCCTCAATATGAACGAAATCCTAAACATCCAAAAGTATATCCTCACCTACTCAAGCCCCATGCAAAATCCAAGATGTACAACATTAACCCAACAAAAAGCCTTAAATACCGACACTCCCACGCCACGAAACCCTATCAAACTCATTATCCTAATACTTCAAAGACATCAACAAACACACTCATGAATGCTTTGAACATATGCAAACCAAAGTTTACCCAACTAAGACTCAAAACCCTTCGACCCATACTATGTAGAGTCACAAACCATATCGCCACATCGCTTCCATCCAACCATTGAGCTTGATATCAAAATAACAACACAAACACTCCTTACAAAATACATGTATAAACCAAACTCAACCCAAACTAGCCAAGATCAATACATCCGACCCATCAACTTAACCCGAGCTCAAATAAGCCAAACCTAACCTATTAACCCAACCACTACTCACAAAAATTAGCTTAGCCTAACTCACTCATACGACCCAAACTCAACAAAACCCCATCGATTCAACTCAAGAAAACTCAACTATCCAAGCCAACCTAAACACTCTCACTTACTACAAAATTTCCAAACCATTCATCGTACGAAGTCTAATACCCCTCCATACACACACAAGTTTCATTTTCCGTAAGAAAAAAAAAGAAAGAAAAAAAAATATTTATTTATATATATACAACTAGTGTATTTATACCAACCTCATGTGTTCAAATAATCACTTTTAAATTGTAAACTCTTTCAAGATTAGCGATTCACATATTATGTCCACATTTTATAATATATCCTTGTAGAATATAAATATTGTCATGACAACAAAATTTTATTATGGGGAATTGTTTTAAAAAATTATTAAACAAATATATACATGTTTTCAAGAGTATAAATATTGCCACCTAAGGTGATAAATCTCATAAAGACTTTATAAATACGATGTGTCATTTTAAATGTTGAATGCGGGATTTATTTAGTAACAAATTTTAACTTTCATGATTTTGCATAAACTCAATGACCATGGCTTTGCAAATCTTTTGGGACGCGTTTATAAATACTTTATGCTTCATATTATGACCTAAATTTTGTTCAATAACGATTTACGCGACTATCACCTCTTATTATCGCAAGCATCATCACTTTATATAATTTATTTTCATCACAATAACTTTATGTATACAAACTCCTTTAACAATTTGGGTTACATGATTTACATTCAAAAATGATTAAAATATTTTCGCTAGTAATGCGTTGCCGCGATGCTTTGTTGTTATGTACATTTCTTAGAAACAATAAAACGACCTTACTTAAGACCTCATTTTCAATTTTAGTCTATTATACGCTATGCGATTTACATATTTCGTCATTTATTTGAGTCTCCCTGTTATTTCGATTTTCTTTCCCATTGATGAGATGTTTTGATGGTAACTTTATGCACATGGGATTTCATTATGGTGTTTTGATTTTGACCGAATCCAAGCTATTCAATAAGAATTTGGGTAATACTTTCAAAACTTTAACTTCGCCAAAAATCTCATTTATCTTTTAAACGATATTTTCATGACTATGTTGTTTATATTTGAGCATTTATGTAAACGTGATTCTATACATTATTCTATATCGTTTTATCTAATCTATTAACGGCCTATGTGTGGCTGTCTACAAGTTTTGGCGCTATTAGAAACTGTTATTATAATGACGATTATATAAATGGTTTCTCAATAGTGGCCGTATTCACGTTTTATCACATATCATCGATGGTTTTGGTTGTTAACTAGATACTATTTTATTTATATTGATACATGTATGCCTCACCTCAAAAGGAACTCACCTCATTCTCGTGATTTCACGCAATCGTATTCTCAATTACATATAACCTCAAGTTTGTACACGTATGAAACTCATTGTACGACATTATTGTTAATTGTAACATTGTTTACCCCGACCTCATGTACTCACTTATTGGATTTTCTTAAATTTCACCCATCTATACTAATTTAGTGACCCGACTTTAAACCATGGATTCTAATGATTTACTTATTCCTTCACACTGAGGGCATTTGACTTCAACCTTGTTTCGTAATTGTCTACCCTAGATTTTATTCATTCGATCGTCTTTACTTATTTAAAACAAAGTAGTTATTTTCACCTTAGTTATACTTTAAGATTTAAATTGTCTCAATTATTTATTCCTTTTTCCTACTTATTTAAAAAGGGTCAACCCCAAATTTTCCAACTGCGGGTATTATTTTAACAATATGTGTAAAATTCAACAGATTCATGCACGTTTCTAATGTTTAAGATTTCAAAGAAAATATGTCTCTTAAACCACGCAATGGAACGAACCATGTGGATCATACGACGATCGAAATAATTATGGGTGCACACTTAATTATCGAAATCCCCGTATGGAAGTCATCGTAAATACGGTTGTGTGCGATAACTCAGACCCGAGGATGATGGCAGAAAAAAAAACGATAAAGTTGCGAAATCATGATAAGGGCATGGTGGATACGCCGCTGGTACATCCTATATATATATAAGTGCCTTTATTATGTTTCTCATTTGTAGCGTTTTCAAATCATGCAAGGATCTGACGTCATTCTTTTGCTTAAAATTTATTCATGCAATTATCTTACTAAAGACAACATTCGTTGATAATTACTTTTCTTTAAGTTTATTTTAATTTCGGGAAGAAATTTTCAAAAAATTGGGGATACTATGACATTCGTCAAATTCGAGTCTCGAGTTTTTAACGTTTTGTAAACTTTTATTACGTTAACCCGACTCAACATTTTTAGAACTTTATTTACTTATTATACAATATTATATTATATATTTCGATCACCAATAAATCGATGTTTTGTCATATTATAATGTCTTTAAGAAAAACATAAGGGGTAATACTTTTCATTTTCGAATCTATATTATCATTTCTTAAGTTTTAAAACCTTTTCATAAAACATGTAGAACTTGGAGGGCTTTTATTGTAAATATGTATCATGCATATATAAACAAAAATATAACCTAACCCTAACATTATCTTCCAGCCGCCACTCTTTCTCTCTCGATTTTTCGGCGCCGTTTCCGCCAACCGGAATCGGTTCCGACGAGCCCGACCTCCAGCAAACACACCTACATTCCCTGTTCTTCGACACCACCACACCTTTCCTCTCCCCTCTGGTCCGAAACCCCTTTCTCCTTCCCTTCCCTCGAAATTCAGGCGAGCCCCCCTTCTCCTCCGCCTCTCTCCGTCTGTAACTCTCTCTCCGTTTCTCTCTATCTTATCGGCTCTCTCTCACCACCACATTATTTTTATATGTACTATTATATGTATTCATTACTAATATGATTATTATTATCATTTCCTTATAAATATAAAAGTTGTTAATATTATTATTAAAGATCATATTATTATTATTTATTAAAATTATATTTCTTATCATTTTATTAGCAATAATATTATTATATTTTTATTGTGAACTCGTTTAGAACTCGAACCGACATCGAGTAGTTATCATTATTTATTATCAATATTATTTGCTGTTATTATTATGTTTACCAACAACACTTTAATTAATATCAAGGTTTTTATTCTATAACTATTATTACTTGTATTATTAATAATAATTATTGTTATTATTATTATCATCTTTATCTTATACATATTTATATATATATACATATATAAATATATATATATAACATATTTTTTAGAATTATTATAATCATTACTATCATTATCATTAATAATATTATTATAAACTTTATTATAAATTCATTTTTATAAAACTGAACTCTTAAATTAAGCTCGTCGTGTTTCTATTTTGATATTGGTTTAGTTATTTACAAGCCCAATAAAATAATAATATTTTTTTTAATTATCAATTAAGTACGAGTCCATAATCATTAACAAACTAACCGGTAACCCGATTAACAACCAAACCTCATTGTTCAATTTCCAATTTAATTTCATTATGGTTTCAAGTTCATTAATATATATTACATTATTTATTTTAGCTAAGGTGTTTATCATTTCAAGTCGGATCTGTTCATTTACCGTTCGAGCTTCATTTATTTATCTATTTATTTCTTGGTTCATCAATCGAGATGAGTACTTTCATACCCCTTTTTCCATCTTTCGTTTTGGGGTGACATTTCATACTTATCAAACTAAATGCTTTATTTACTTGAATCTTAAACCCATAAACGTGATTGTATACATTACTTAAATACTTTCTTGATTTGGTGTTATATGCTATATGTCTATGTGTTTATCGCTTTCGGTTGGTTGAATCTATAAATCCTAGACCATTTGGTAATGGCAAGGTGTAGTTAACGTAATGCAATTAACGATATTCTATTAAATCCTAGACTACTTGGCAACCCCTTGTAGATAGGTGGCGCTAACGTAATTCTATTAGCGAATACAAGTTTTGTGGCTTTTATTACTATATACTTATATGCTTAAACTTATGAATTGTTCACCAACCTTTGTGTTGACAAACTTTATTTTATGAAATGTTATAGGTTTGACTTCTGTTGACTCGAGGACTTGATGAAAAACGTTACCAAGACTATTAGGGTATTAGTAAAACGAACAATATAAATGTTACTTGTATTCAACTTGTTTGTGTGAACGAGATGTGTTGTTTATTGATTTGTTGAAATAAAAAGAGTTGATTAAATATTGTCACTTTGAATAGTGTCTTGTGTATTTGGGCAATCGGTTGTACCCCGGCATGTTCCGCCTCCTTTGGTCGGGGTGTGACATCCGCCCCTGGTGGTGGCGGAAGTTGCGGTGGCGAAGGTCTTTGGGTGGTCAAATGATCAGTGGTTCGCTAGAATTAGAGCTCTGTTCTGTTACATCGGAGCCAGATTCGTTATGTTAAACTGTAAGAACTAATAACCATGAATCATTTGAAATTTGGGCATGGTACCGGAGTTAAAAACACAGATAGATGACAATGTAGGAGAGAGATGTCGAGCGATGGAGATGGCACCAAGGCGGTGGCTAGGGTTTGTTTATCCAGGGAGAGTGTTGAAGATAGTTCGATGCGTCAACTCAATTTCTGAATAACACAAACAAATCTTTGCAAAATTAAGAACAAGTAGAAGTTTAAACAAAATCAAAACTCATGAATCAACTTACCTGAGCCCTTAGCCTGACCTCTGATTCAACCATTGAGAGCGCGTTCGATGAGAGAGAAAGCAGACGTTATGAGAAAAGAAAAGCACACTGATTGTGATTTGAGAGAGAGAGAGTGTGTGTGTGAGAATATGATATTCATACCGGTGCGTAGTTTGAATTTTGAACTGGGTTTATACACTGGATTTCGCGCTTTGTTATGCTTATGAAATAGCATATCGTAACTTAGGCTTTTTGAGTTGTAAAACTCTTAAAATTAAGAGTTTGTGTAAAATTACCTTTTTGCCCATCCTACATACATTTTAATATAGTATAGATATAATTCTATTTGGATATAATCGAAATAATTCTATATATCTAATTATTTCAAAAGTTGTTTATGAAATTTATATTTAAGTTCGGTTATTTATTGATGGCTGAGCAATTTTGGTTGGTATTTACTCTCAAGCACACAACACAAATATACATGCATCATTTATAGTACATAGTTTCATTATTGAACCTCTGTTATCCCAATCTCATGGTCTATGGCTGATTTCCCATAACCGTAATCGTTTAGTGAAAATTGGGACTATGAATATGGTTGTGTACTTAGTTATCTAATAAAAACCGTATTCCTACATTGACTATCTATGACCGGTTACGTCTGAATGAATTCGTTTACTTAAAACCAGGGCTATGTTTATAGCTATCTAATATAAGTCGCGTGTACATGCTGAGTTTATAATTATTTTTACACGAATTGTTTTGGTTATTTATTTGGCTCTCTTTCCGCTCAATGTTTCATCAAATCAACTTGTTATTCTTGATCTCAATGTTTCATCAATTTGAGGCCAATGTTTTACTTTGATCTCAAAGTTTCAATTATTTACTTTGGTAATCTCAATGTTGCCTTTATTCACATTGATATTTTATTTTATTTGAAATTTTCATTTTTTTAACAGGTCATTATTGCTCCAAGAACTTAATCTATTATGATATTTTGACATCAAAGTTTCGTCTATCTATTTTATTCTCGAACCCAACGCTTTATTGACTTATTTGTGTATAACTTTGTTGGCTAAATTTTTCATTTAATTTCCCTGTTATTCTCTACTCTAATGTTTTCGTTTATTTATTTTGACCCCAACGCTTTCGTGTTATTTTATATCAAGAGTTCGTTATATATTTTATTAGTTTTTAGTATGATAGTTCATTGTTCTTGAGTTCTAATTTCAAATATTTATCATGACATTTAAGAGTTTATTATATTTATTGTTTATACCTTAAAACCCACATAACGAGATAGATTATGTGGACATGTAATTATCAAAGTCCTCGCATGAAAATCGTAGTAAGTACGGCTGTGTGAAATAATTCGGAACATGGAATGATATTCGGAAAATGGGACAAATGTAGTTTGATAAAGGCACGGTTAATACGTCGCTGGCACATATTATATATAAGTTTCCTTGTCATATTTCCCATTTGTGGCATTTTTAGAATCATTCAAAGATCGCCACTTCTTATTCTAACCCCACCCTATATATATATATATATATATATATATATATATATTGAAACTATTTAACAACTCCATGTAGTAATTTTTTTTAATTTAATTTCGGAATGAAATTTCCAAAGTTGTGAATCTTGTGACATTCGTCAATTTTCAACTTTGAAACCTGACCCATTTTTTATTACATACAATTCGAGTTACCAATAAAGTGTTAAAATTATAGATTTCATAAAATATTTATAAGTTTATAAATTAAAATCCCATTCTAATGAATTTTATTAAGTTTGTTGAAAATTAATACTTTCTAAATCTCCAAGGACTATTTTTTCAAATCCACAAACTTTACATCATCTTCTTCTTGGTAGTTGGTACTATTGTATCCCGATTTCAATTATCATCCTCCATTATCATCCTTCAATTAAACAATTAACTATAGTTTGAGGTTACAACACAACGGTATAATCTAATTCACGCGTTTAATGGCTAAAATCAACGGCTCGGGTATATGTTATGAGCACTAATTTGGCTTTAAAGCTTAAAACCGTATATTTTGGTATTAATTCATCCAATTTACTCGATTGTTCAACGTTTACTATAAACTGGAACTTGTAAAACATTCATGGCAAACTCTCTGGTTATTTCATTTTTAATATAAACGATCTCTTCATTCGTGAATTTTTTTTTGGATAAAAAGATTAATATTAAAAATAAAAGGATCCAATTACAATAAAGAGGCAGGTAAGCGGACAACAAGCTGTGCCGCCACCTCTTTAGAATGGCAAAACTGATCCTACTGAAAATAATTTTATCGTTCTTCGGCGTCAATGAATTAATCAATTATGTGACGAACTCGGAACTCCAAACCCTCATTCTCCTTCGATACCCTGTGAATCCGGGTAATTTTTGTTGTTATAAGTTCATTTTGACATCTTCATCAAAATCCCTCTACCAATTTTGCATTGACAGAGGCTTTAATCATAAACATTTGAGACTGTCTCGTACTAGGGTTCATATGAAATTTGGGAGTTTTCTACAACTTTGTTATATAAAATACCTAAACTGGTTTATAACCAATTATTTGTGTAACGCGATCCCTGTTTTGACTATTTGTTTTTTTATTACTTAAGTTAAAGAGTTATCTTAGAACTAAATTTTTTTATCAGTTTTTACATTCTCTTAACTAAAGAGAGAGACCATAATAAACTTTATTGAAATAATTACTTAATTAGTTATTTATATTAAAACATTTCGAAATAAATAGAATGAAACCATTTAATGAGTAAACTCGTCATGTTTTAGTCACGCTTTAATTATAATGTTACTTAATTTGTTTTTTTTTCTTTTTTTTAAGACCAAACCGACGTCGTGTATTTTTTTAAATACGAGTTGTAAATATATGTAAGACTATTAATTTATCTATCTATAATTGTTTCAAACCGTTTGTCATTTATCTAATTCAAGATTGAATTCCTAAATTAGAAACATGAACCCTAGATCCAAAATTGTCATACTTTATCCGTTTGCAAGTTAGTGTTTAATTTCTTGTCGTTATATTTGTTTAGGAAGATTCGTTTAAGAATCACTTAACCGCACACCCAAACCCGTTCATCATTTATCCTCGTTATTGAGGTGGGTTTTTCATAACCCCTTTTAATGCTTTATAATATTTGTGGGGTGTAGCACGTCTCAAATTGTATTTCGTTGGTTATGCATTTGTTTACAAGCCGATTCACAGTATATCATTCGTGTTGTATTATTCATACATAGTGTTTACGATGTATACATGTATTATGGGCAATGTGTTTACTGCTTTATGGTGAGAAGCAATCGCAAACGCAAAGTGGGAGGGTCCGACGGGATGTACCTGGGTCGTCTAACGTTTCGACTTCGGTCGTTACGTAAGGTGGTTGTCATTTCCCCTATCACTACGGTTTCCGCCAAAGGAATGTGAGGACGATATTATTTGTTTTTATTTACTCTTTGTTTGAATTTATATCGCATGACGATTGTTGAATCGTACTTTTACACATACACAAATCTTATGAAAGCTCAACAACATGTGTTGTTGACAAATGTTATTATTTTAAACGTGCTACATGTTGATACGATGAAGTGCAAGGACAAGCAAATTAGATCGACCTTAGGTTTTAGTTAAATGAATAGCAATTGTTTCATTCCAATGCAATGATATTCGCCTTATTGAACAATTTGTGTACACGTGAAACTATGGAATAAAATAAATATATTGTCACTATTTAATAGTGTTACGAGCTTATGTGTGATCTGTACGTTGCACCCGGGTATATTCCGCTTAAAGTCGAGGTGTTACATATATCGCGAAGGTGACTTGGATCACCACAATCGTAGCAAGCTTGATATGTCGAGAATGATTGGGTAAAGGGTCGAGTAAAAGGTGGAGCAACTGTTTGAGTCATAGACGGGCTGAGTTGGGATCACATGAGTTCACGACACGGGTGATGATATAGTCAAAATGGTTGTAGTTAGAGTATTATCAGCATGGTAAGGTAGTTGGATGGCGAGGCTTGTAGGTAGTACACAAAGGGTATGGTCCGGTGTACGTCTTCTTGTTGGATTGAATTTGAGGGTTATGAGTTAAGGATTTAGTTGGTTAAGGCATGGATATAGCTTTTCTTGGTGAGAGTGGCGGAAGGTGTGATGGCATCAAGGAGAGTTTGAGGATCACGAGTCAAGATAGTCTCGATTTTGCCTTAGCGGGCCAGAGATGTATCAAGAGGAGTGACCAAATGATGAACTAGGAGGTTTAGTTCATGGGATAGGTTATTATAGGTGGTGTAGCAAGGTGGGGGACTAAACGAATTTAACTTATGGAATGGTTTGAATAACTAGAGTGTCAGACCCCGACTTAGGGCCTAGGCGTGTGACCAATAGTTGATACCGGTTTTGTAAATATATCAAAGTTTATTTTAGCGGAAGACTTTATATTATTAAAATAAAATATTTATATATTTTGTAACCATTATTAATAAAATATTAATTTTGTTATTTGAAAAGCTTCTCGGGTAATAAATACCTGAGTATTTGTTTTATAAATCTTGTTTAATTTTGCGTGTTATTTTAATAATTTAAACACAGAGCCATCTACACCTTGTGAACATCCACTTCATGAACGGCTCTAATCCTTGATACTGTATTTTCCTAAAATGTTTGAAAAATACGTCAGCTATATGCTGGTGAACACGCTGACGCGAATGCATTTTTATTTACTCAATTACCCCTCAAGACGTAACTTAAGTCTCGGCCCATCGTGACTTAATAATAATTAAGTTGAAAACATAAATCAGATTACAAACTTAAGATCAACTCGAAACCGCTCAGCAAACACCGCAGCGTTCAAGATTACTTAGCTACCATAGTATACACATGATTACCCTCACTCGGACATAACTTAGGTCCAGCCCATCGTGGTGGAGGCATATAACCAGGTGTGGTGCGATGTGCCCACTGACTTACCATATATGTAAGGATCCAAACAAACGTACACGACAGCCTGAGGGCCAACGATTAGTTTTGTTTATAATGTTTTAAAGATACGTAATCTCATGTAATTAATTTGTTTGACTCGATTATACAAGTTTATAAAAGTTGGGCGTATTCACCTTGTTGACGATTCTGCTTCACTTCACTGACCGACGTTTCTTTTCTATTTGTTATTACAAGATCAATTATCTGGCTTAAGACCTTTAGTCTTGTTTGCATATTCTTTACCTCGTTCTTTTCTTATTGAACCATTAGATCAAAATACTTTTCTCTTTTCTAACATGTTTTAACCTATAGTACAAATCATATATCTTTTATTTTTATGTTCGGACCTTTAGTCCGACATGTTTTCTTTTCTAAAATCTACGTTTTCCCAAAACATATACTTATATACATCATTTAGTTTATATTAACATTATATATATATATATATATTCATTTACTTATTTAAAATACTTTTAAATAAAACTTTTATCTTTATTTATTAATAAAGATTATTTCTTTATTTTTCTTTATTCATTTTCTTTTATTATTCCCGAGGTATCAAGTATATCTTCGACTAGGGTTTTAAGCCTTTAATATTTTAATAATATTTTATTCGGGCATTATCCCTACCTTGGGTGGCTTATTTATTCCCTAGGCACTCTAGAAGCATTTTGACGCCATTACGATTCTCGAACTTCTTTTGATCAACACCTTCTTCGGCATGCAAATCAAGATTCATCGTTCGTAAATTCTTCTTTGGCACGCCCTTCAAGGCACACCAATCTTCAACTCTTGTCGGCACGTACTACGAGGCGGTTCATCATGTCGTCTCGGGCTTGGCACGTACTTCAAGATTCCTCGGGATCGGCACGGTTTATGACACACCCCCATTTTAGGGCTAGGCGTGTAACCAATAGTTGGTACCGATTTTGTAAATGTATCAGAGTTTAGTGGAAGTTTTTTAAAAACTATATTTTGAAATATTAATTTATTATTGAACCTTTATTTATAATAAAATATAATATAATATATGTATTTTTAAACATTAGTTTATTTTTATATTTTAATGAAACATTTTTGATTTATTAGAAAACTTCTCGGATAATAAATATCCAACTGGTTGATTTATAAACCTTGTTTTGATTTTATACAACTTGTTTATTCTTTTCAATATTTTATTCATTTAAAACTATGAGCCATCTCTACCTTGCGAACATCCACTTCATGAATGGCTCCAATTCTTGATATCGTAATTTCCTGAAATTAAATAAAATACGTCAGCGATATGATGGTAATATGCTAACGCTAAAATATTTTCTTTTACTTTGTTACCCTTCGAGGTTTACGCAAGCCTCGACCCATCTTGGCTTAGGAAGAACAAAGTTATATTACAATTTACAAACTCAAGTCACTAACTAAATACCCCAGCAAACACCGCATCGTTCAACTTAGTTAAGTACCGTTCGTATACACATAGTCGTCCTCCCCGCAGGAAAGCGTAATACGACCAAGTGTGGTGCAATGCGCACACCGCGTAATACCACACATGTAAGGATCCAGACAAACGTACACGACAGCCTGAGGGATAGGCTTTTACTTTTGTTTATAAATGTTTTAGAGACACGTAGTCCCATGCAAACCTTTTTCATATAACACGTTTGACTTATTTTAAAACCAATTGTAAAATTTGAGGCGTATTCACCTTTTCGATTTGGATCGACTTCAAACACCGTTCGAGGTTCTTTCTCGTTGCTATCTCGCATCTATAGTACGAGTATAACCTTTTCTTTTAGATCAGCTACAATGCACTGTCCGAATGTCTTTCCCTCTTCTTTGTTATCTCACACCTATAGTACAAGCATAACTTTGTGTTAGTCGGATATACAATCCGGCTTAAGACCTCTAGTCTCTTTTGTAAAATCTTTACCTCGATTTTAATTTCTTTATGAACCTTTAGTTCAAAACATCTTTTCTTTATTTTAAACCTTTAGTTTAAAATATTATTTTTTTCTTTTTCAAGTTAAAACTTTTTTTTTAACTTATTTACTTTTCTTTTCTTTTACAAGATAAACCTCTAGTTTAACTTGTTTTTCTTTTTCTTAAACTCTACATTTCTTTTTCATTAAGAAACGTATCCTTTTCTTTTCTTATTACTTAAGAATAATAACTTAAATAATATTATTGACTATAACTATTTTCTACTTTATCTTTTCCTTTTCTTTTATAATATGTTTGAACCTATAGTCCAAATCATATATCTCTTATTCTCATATTCGGACCTTTAGTCCGTCATGTTTTCTTTTCTAAAATCTACGTTTTTCCAAAACGTATACTTATATATATATATATACATAATTTGGTTTATATTAATAATGTATATATTTTTATTTACTTATTATTATTTAAAATACCTATAAATAATACTTTTATCTTTATTTATTAATAAAGATTATTTTAATTTTGTTTTTCTTTTATTTCTTTTCTTTTATTATTATCTAAGGTTATTTTAAATAATAACTTCACTTGTTTTATAACCAATAGTTATATTTATATCTTTCCTTTTGTATAATTTATTTGCTTTTCTTTTGTTTATATTCGAGGTAATGACTATACCCTTAAGTAGGGTCTAAGCCTTTATTACTTTATTAATATTTTATTCGGACATTATGCCTACCTTGTTTGGCTTATTATTTTCTAGACTCATGGGCAGCACTTCGACGTTGGCACGTATATCGAGAATCTTGATCAACACCTCTTTGGCACACAAATCGAGGCACACCGTTCTTCAAGTCTCGTCGGAACGTACTTCGGGGCGGGTTGTTGGGTCATCTCGGGTCGGCACGTACTTCGAGGTGAAACGTTGGGTTGTCTCGGGTCGGCACGTACTTCGAGGCGGAACGTCGGGTCGACTTGGATCGACACGTATTTCGAGACGGAATGTCGGTATCGTTGGTTTATTGGTACAGATTACGAGGTGGTCGGTATACGCTTATCGAGGTGATTTTTAGAGAGAGATAGAGTGTGTGTATTCTTGAGAGAGAAAGTAGTTGTGTGAAAATGGGTGTGTGAGAAATGAAGTTGGTTACTCCTATTTATAGGCTGAAAAACGAACCCATCGCGATACGCAATGGTTGATGAAAACCCTATCGCGTATTGCGCGTAGGGTTGATGACACACTACTAGCTTCGCCACGTGGTGACACGTGGCAGCACATATTGCCACCAGGTGACACGTGTCGACACGTGTCACCCTTTCAAACCTCGTCATCGCGATACGCGATAACGTTTGGTCTATGGCCGTCGCGTATCGCGATCAGGCCTAGTGACAGATTTTTTTCATTTTTTATTTTTAAGTTTTAAAAATTGTCAATTTTGGTGCTTTATCTTTTGAACTTGTTATTTTTGACATGATATTTTCGTGATGTTACATCCTCCCCACCTTGAAATGAATCTCTTCCGTGAGATTCGCTTCTTAGGATATGTGAGGGTACTTTTTCATTATTTCGGATTCACGTTCTCAAGTATATATAGTCAGGGTCTCTTCGTGAGTCCCTCTTTTATTTTGACCATATTCAATGTTCATCTCTTAAGTTTCTCTGTTTTCGAAATCTTTAATTTGTATGGGTTATTTTATAAATTTTTAGATTTTCAACATCATCTAAAGGCATCGACAAAGATTTTATCGGCTAGACATTTTCAAAGATTAGATATGTGGATTACATTGTGTATACCTTTCATTTTCTTCGTGTAGTCAAAGATGGTATGCGACAGTACTGATTTGCTCGAATATTTTAAATGGTCCTACAATCTTGGACTAAGTTTTCTTTTCTTATCGAAGCGAATGACGTCTTTCTAAGGAAAAATTTTATTTAACACGCTATCACATATATTATATTCTAATGGCTTATGAGAGACGTATAATTCTTTTGGCGATCTCATGCCACCTTGAGTAGTTCACATGTTTGGAATACTTTATTCCTTGTTTTGTGGATTAGTTCGGGTCCAAATATTTGGTTATTCCTCTTTTTGGCGATCTCACGCTACTCTGAAGCTTTCACGGGTTTGCAATACTTTATTTGTCGTTTCGTGGACTACTTCCGGTCCAGTCATTTGGTTATCCTTTGTTTTTAGACCAACACACGGATGTTTGGTTTTTATGTCATATAATGCTTCATAAGACGTGGCTCGAATGTTTATGTGGTAATGAGAATTCTATTAGGGAAAATAATTATCCCATTTGCACTTAAGTCTATCATACTTGTGCGGAGCATAACCTCGAATGTTTGGCTTATTCTTTTTCACTTTGCCCATCTATTTGGGGATGTTAGACAATGCTAAAGTTCAATCGAGTTCTTAACGTTTATTGGAAAGTATCCCATAAATGGAATGTAATTCGACTGTCTTGATTGGAGAATTATGAATAGTGGCACACCGTGTAGGGACATGATGTTGTTCACATAATTTCATGCTAATTTATCCATCGAGTACTACTCATTAATTGAGAGAAAGATGGGTAAACTGTTGGGCCATAATTTGGTTAGACTGACGCATATCAAAAGGCCATGACATAATCAAGACTAAAGTGACATAAACGAAGATGAGTTGAAGAATTGCATTATGGTTATGGTGATGTAGTACCGAAATCCATAGGGATTTCGGTGAAATCCCTATGGATTTCGGTTGGGCTTGGGCTATGTATGTAAACCGAGATCCAATAGAGATCTCGATGGGCTTTTGTTCCGTTTGGGCTTAGGTGTTTGGTTCCCTATATATAGTGCATGTATTGTATAGGGTTAGGTTGATCATTCATTTGTGTTTTGGCCGTCTATGAGTTACTAGAAATGCGAGTATTGTAAGTGCTTAAGCACCCGACGTATAATACATACGTGTGTTTTGAAGCAATCTCCGTGTTACTTGTTTGTGTTTCCATGTGTTCTTGAGTCACCAAGTATTGGATTTCCGCACCAACACTTGTCTATTGATATCATAATTGTAGTGATCCAGATTCGGTACTTACAATTGGTATCAGAGCCTTAGACCTTATTCAGGCTCGTTATTGTGATATCAAAGATTCAAGCATTGTGTTTCTTGGTGGTGTTGCTGTTTTGCGGCGAAACTGTAACCAGAGAAGAAGAAGAAGAAGATAATTTTTGGGAAAGATTTGATATTGGTTTGGAAAGTAATCAAGATTCTTTTCTCTCGGGAGTTTGTTACGAGTTTGTTGACAATCTATGTTCTCGGTCAAAACAACAACTAGTAGTTATCGGCCAAGGCAATTCTCGGCTACTGTTTGTTCTCGGCCAAGAACAGTTCTCGGCCACTAGTAGTTATCGGTCAAGGCAGTTCTCGGTCAAAGTTTGGGTTCTCGGTCAAAGCTTGGTCAAACGTTTGTGTTCTCGGTCAAAGTTTGGTCAACTTGGTAGTTCTCGGTCAAACTCAGTCATACATTGAGTTTTCGGTCAGGCTCGGTCAATCAATGTGAATCTGCTCAAAGCCCAGTTAACTGTTTGGGCCTGTTTGATTTGGACTTAAGTATTTTTGGACCTAAAATAAATTCATTAACCCAATTAAATGGCCCAGTTAACAAATGGTAGCAATTCAACCAATTCATCACTTTATCAAGAACTTGATTCCATCATGGGGAATGAAGACATGAAGGGAAGTCGTCAAGATCTCTAAATTGAAGTTCTCTAAATTGAAGATTGAAGTTCTCTAAATTGAAGAGCAATCTCAGGGATTGATTCCTCCCATAACTAAATTGAAGTCGTCAAGAACTTGATTCCATCACTTTATCGAAGTATATGAGGGGAATGAAGACATGAAGGGAAGTCGTCAACATCTGCTGCGACAAAAGTTTAATATGTTTAATCATGTTTTGGGAGAAACGTTGGAATCCCAACTTCAAAGATTCATATCACTTGTGACTGAAATGAGATCAGCAGGTATTTATCTGCAAACTTCAGAAATAAACAACAAGCTAGTAAACTCATTGCCGAAGAGTTGGGACATGAATGTTGCGGTTATCAAAAAGATTAAGGATCTCAACAGAATGGGTATGAGTGAAATGATAGCCACTATTAAAGCATGTGATATGGATGATAAGCAGCGTGTAATAAATCATGCAAGCTCTTACAGTGTGGCTGGATACAATGTTGCCTCCAACAATGCTCTTATTTCTCAAGATAGTTTCTCACTGTTCAAGGCTACTCAACAACCACCTCCGGGAAACTTCCAGATGTTCTCATCCACTCGAGGTCAATCATCATCATCCAGCTCACCCCAACCAGCTCCAGTATTTTTCACCAAGTCTGGACAGTCTTCAAATGACACTGGAAAAACTACTCACACTCCTAGTCAGAACTTCAGTCAGATTCCTTCCATACCAAAGGAGACTCAAGAGAATATAGCTCTAATGGCGGGATTCATGAATTGTTATAATGAATTTTAGGCTGTAGACTTGGTTTAACATGTGGTTGCTGCTAAACTAGATCAGATCCATCCTGATGATGTTGAAGAAATGGACATCTCGTGGCAAATCGCCATGGCAGTATTTCGTGCGAAGAAGTTCACTAAGAGGACGGGTAGAAATAATTGGAACATGCCTAATTATCAAAAGGTGGGTTTTAACAAAGACACTCTTAGGTGCTAAAAATGTCAGGAGCCAGGTCATTTTGCTCGTGAATGTACTAACCCTGCGAAGGATGGTAATACGAAAAGGGCATTGGTTCCGGTTGGGAATGCCAGAGGTGAGGCTGGTGGTAGTTCATGTAATGGTGAAAGAAGTATGGTTGCTCAACAGTTCTCTTGGGAAGGCCAGATGGCTGCGCTCAACATTGGAAATCAGACTGCAAACTTCGCCAATGTTGAAGACACTGGAGAAGAAGATGCTACTGAGAAGAAGGTCAAGGAGCTTCAATTTGCGTATATGGCGTTCACTTCTCCAAATTCATACGAGGTAAGTTTTAAACCATGTTCTGTAAATTGTGTTGAAAAAATTGAAATGTATAAGCTTTATAACGATAACCTAAGTAGAGATATGAAGAGAATAAAATCAGAAAATTTCAAACTTAAGAAAAAATGAAAAGGGTTTTCTAGACAAAATAGAAGCACAAAAGAAGGACATTTCTAAGCTTAAGTCTGATTTTAGTATAAAAAGTTGTCACCACCTAGATGCCAAACAAGAATTTGCTGAATTAACTACTAAACTGGAAGCCTCCAAGTTAGAAATCTTGAATCTAACTAGTAAGTTTTAAAAGGATGAACATGATTTAAAAAAATTCGATGGTTCCAGTAAAGTAGTTAACTCAATGATTGAAAACCAATTATGGTGGAAGGAAATGAAGGTGAGGGAATATGATACAGTCAAGTTCCCCTACCTTACAACCAAAATTATGTTCCTACTTCTATCACCAAAGAACTGGAAGAAAAGATAAAGGACATGAAGTATGGTAAACAAGACAAAGGTGATGGGACCAGTTCTGTGAATGTTGGTCCGTCCACTTCAAATATGAACGATTCTAATGTATCTACTTCATGTGCAGAAAAAGTAATTGTGAAGGAGTGGACTGATGAGGATGACGGCCCTTGTTTTGAATTTGATAATGACATTGTTTCTGATGTTTCTTTAAAACCTCTTGTTTTAAATTCTGTTTTTTTCGACTGTTTGTGTGGGCTCTATTTTAAATAGCAAGGATTCTTGTGTGGTTTATTCGGTTGAAATTTTGAACACTAATAATGTGGTTTCTAATAAAACTAAATTCAAATATATCTAAAAAATACGTTGCACCTAAATTTGTCAAAGAGGGATGCTTTAATGACAAACAAGGTGATCAGTTCAAAGATGAGAACAAGGGTTCTCGCAGATTTAAGCAGACTGGTCCACACAACCAGTCAGACAAGGAGTTGCCCAAAATGATTTTTTCATAAAACGTCAAACTTGCTTTAATTGTGGCAATCCTGGTCATATTGCCAGAAATTGTCCACATTGTCTATATGTTCCTTATTATGGATTATATCAGAGGAATATGCCCTACATGCCTCATAACGCGTAAAGATAAGGATTCATGCATTATCAGGCTAGTTCATCTGACGATGATTGGAATCAAAACAAATCTGGCAGGTTTGGTCGTCATAAGACCAAACCTAACATGTTTCATGAGAGGGTTAGAAAAGGTGTTTCAAACTCAAATAAAAACACTAAGTCTAAACCAAAACAGGTGGAAAGGACAAATTCGTCTTCTTCCAAATCCATAACACCGAAGGTTACGACAATCATTCGTACTTATAATGCGAAGTCATACAATCATAAATGGTTGCCTAAACCTCCGGTAAAAGCATCTACAAAATCTATGTTTGACGATCAAAGGGACATGTCATGGCAATCCGTGACAACTGTTGATGAGTCAGGGTCACCCAGTGTAACTATGGACTGGGTACCAAAATCTAACTAATCTCGTGCTTTGTGCAGGGACAGCTATGGAGGAATATCATCAGACCTTGGTATGTTGATAGTGGCTGTTCCAGGCACATGACAGGAGACATTACCCAACTACACCACATTCAGACATTTAATGGTGGGTATGTGTCCTTTGCGGGAGGAGAAAAGGGAAAGATCACTCAGAAGGATACTATAAGTAACGGTGTTCTAAAATTTGAAAGTGTCAATTTTGTTCCAGAATTGAAGCATAGTTTATTGAGCGTGTCACAAATCTGTGACAAAGATTTTTCAATTCATTTTACTAAGAAAGAGTGTCTGATTTTGAAACCTGGTATAATTATACCAGAAGACTGGATTCTTGTTCGATCACAATGAAAAGGTAATGCTTATGTGATCGACATGAACAAAAATGTTCCTGACGAAATAACCTGTTTGTTTTCAAAAGTGTCAGAACATAATGCAATGATTTGGCATCGTCGGCTTGGTCATGCTAATACTAAAAATCTGAATCATCTTGCTAAAAATAATTTGGTACGTGGTTTACCAATCAGGGATTTTGTGACTATTGAAAAATGTGTGGCTTGTGCTTTGGGTAAACATCATCGAAAATCTCACAAGCCAAAGTTGATTAATACCATATCATCAGTTTTTCAATTACTTCATATGGACCTTTTTGGACCAGTTCATGTTTTGAGTCTTTATCGTAACTCTTATTGTCTTGTTATTACTGATGATTACTCACGTTTTACATGGGTATTTTTCTTGTCAAATAAGATTGAAACTGCAGATTTAATCAAGAAATTCGTAATACTCATGGAGAACCAACTGAACTTAAAGCTGAAAGGAATTCGTTGTGACAATGGAACGAAATTCAAGAATGCATCATTGAATCATTTCTGTTCAGAAAAGGGGGTACTACGTCAGTACAGCGCCGTAAGAACTCCACAGCAAAATGGTGTAGCTGAAAGAATAAACAGAACTCTTATAGAGGCGGCAAGAGCTATGTTGTGTGATTCTAAGCTGCCCTTGTTCTTCTGGTCAGAGGCTACTAAAATGGCATGTAGAATCGGGTGATAGTTAACAAGTCCAAAATGAAGACTCCATATGAGATTGTTTATGGTCACAAACCCACTGTTGCACACTTCAGAGCATTTGGTTCTTCCTACACACTGCTAAATCTTGAGTCTACTACAAAGTTCGGGGCTGCAGCTGATGAGTGTTATTTTGTTGGTTACGCGGGTAATACAGCCTACAGGGTATACAACAAATCAACCAAACAGATTCTAGAGTCCTATGAAGTTCGTTGGTTAGAAGAAAATGAGTTTGACACTCGAGAAAATAAGACTGACGCTCGTGTTGGTCCCTATTGGTTATTTGACTACAACGAACTTTTCAGACCATTCAACTTGTTTCCAGTCATCAACACAGAACCTTTAGGTGGTCCCACAGTGGTGGCTGCAAAAGATAATTCACATGCAGTGTCTCACATTTCTCCACTACTGGATGATGATGTCACTGAGTTAAGTAATGATTCACCTGCAACTGACACTCAGCCCAAGGAAACCTCAGAAACCGATTGTTCGCGAAACACGTCTGAAGATGCTGCTACTGTTGAGGGGGAGAGTTCCATCCGTTAGATCTTCGGGAGCACACTGTTTCCAGATGCCATTCCAAATGAATATGTTGCTGGTACTTCGTACTCTCACAGTACGACGACATCTGGCTGGAAGGATCCCCTTGCTGATCTTAGTGAGAACTTGTCAAATCTGGAATCTAACAATGATGTTTCCGATAATTTAATTCCATCGCGAATACAGAAGAATCATCCAATTGAGAATGTCATAGGTCCCATCTAAGCGGGAGTGTCCACCAGAAGTCAGACAGGACACATTAACAGCTGTATGTTTTCCTGTTTCATTTCTCAAATTGAACCAAAGACAGTAGAAATGGCGCTTCAACAACCGAGTTGGGTTGATGCTATGCACGAAGAGTTGAATCAGTTTGATAAGCTAAACGTTTAGAGTTTGGTTAAGCTACCAGAAGGAAAGAAAGCACTCGATACAAGATGGGTTTTCCGAAATATGCAAGACGATACCGGGGTTATTGTTCGGAACAAGGCACAGTTGGTAGTTCGTGGTATTCTTCAGGTTGAGGAACTAGACTACACTGAAGTTTATTCACCAATGGCTATACTTGAGGCCATTAGAATCTTTCTGGCCTATGCATCATTCATGGGATTTACAGTGTATCAGATCGATGTCAAAACCGCTTTCCTGTATGGTGAAGTCAAAGAAGAGATTTATGTCGATCAGCCACCAGGTTTTGTTGACTCTAAGAAACCAAAGCATGTTTACAAGCTAGACAAGGCACTTTATGGTTTACATCAGGCTCCTCGAGCGTGGTATGCTACTCTGACTGCACATCTTCTAGATCATGGCTATAAGCGAGGGACCATTGATCAAACCTTGTTCCGGAAAACTGTCGGAAAAGATTTGATTCTCGTCCAGATCTATGTAGATGACATTATTTTTGGTTCCACCAGCTCTGAGTTGTGCACATAATTTGAAGGTGTAATGAAGAAAAAGGTTTGAGATGAGCTCATTGGGTGAAATGACAACTTTTCTGGGGCTACAGGTTCGCCAAAGCTCGGAGGGTATCTTACTGCATCAAGGGAAGTATGTTGAGGATATGCTGGCAAAGTTTGAACTTCAAGATTTCAAGAGTGCTAACACTCCCATGGCAGAAAGGCCACTACTGTCATCTGATTCTGAAGGGAGTCCCGTAGATCAAACATACTATCGATCGATGATCAGGTCTCTGATGTATCCCATAGCCAGTCGTCCTGACATCATGTTTGTAGTCTGCCAATGTGCTCGTTTCCAGGCTAATCCTAAACTCTCTCATTTAATTGCTGTTAAACGTATCTTTAGATATCTGAAGGGACAACCAAAGTTAGGTCCTTGGTATCCCAAACAATCAGAATTTGATCTTTATGCTTTTGCTGATAGCAATTATAGTGGAGATGATATTGACAGGAAATCCACGTTAGCTGGTTTCCAGTTCTTGGGAGACCGTCTCATTTCATAGCAGTGTAAGAAACAACAGACGGTGTCTACCTCGACCGCCGAAGCGGAGTATGTTGCCGCATCTGCTTGCTGCTCTCAGGTTATCTGGATGCAAAACCAATTGTTGGATTACGGTTTGGAATTTCTTGACACTCCTATTTTCTGTGATAATGATGCGGCCATTGCTATTGTGAAAAACCATGTTCAACACTCTAAAACCAAGCACATCTGTAAGGCCCCGTTACCGATGCCTCTTTAACGTTGGATTTACTCATACACGCAGTTCATAATATCAGAGTTAGTAAAAACATTAGCGGAATATTAAAACATTCAAACCATTATATTACATAACCATCCTTTCTTGTTTTAATGGGCATTCAAATTATTTAAACATAAAACGTTGTCTTTTAGAACATCATAACATAACACTTCATTGAGATGCCAGTGTCTTCAAATCCATGCCATGTGCCTCCACTCAAGCAAGTTGCCTCATTCTACTCACCTGCGTGCATACTAAAAGTCAGCTACGCTGGGTGAGTTCTAGTTAATCAATCGACATACCATACATTCACATACTGACATATGCACCCGAAGGTACATACTTCATATTTACTTACACACTTACATACATACGTACTTCCATTCTTTCCTTCATACTTACATACATACTTTCATTCACACATATACGTTTTAAAGAGCAATCCGCCCTATAACCTTCGCCGATATTATTAGGGTCGGTTCCCTACATTCGCCAATATTATTAGGTTCGGGTCCCTACATTCGCCGATACTATTAGGGTCGGTTCCCTTCATTCTCCGATACTATTAGGGTCGATTTCCTACATTCGTACTACTATAACATACCTGTTATTTACATACCTTCCTTGACAATATGTGCAATCTCCGAAGAGCGTTCACGTACCATCAACATATCATACATACATTGTTCATACATCATTTATATACTCATACATACATCACACATATCAATCATACCTTTAACTACCACTTGACTGCACGTGCAATATCCGAAGATCGTTCACACACAGTCAAGCAATCATCATACATAAATCATACAAGGCATACACTTATCACGTAAGGTAAGTGTATTAACTATCACATCGGTATGCAAACAGCCCCGAAAACATAACAAGGAAGTGGGGCTAGAAACTCACCTCAATGCGGTTGCGTTCACCGTTTACGGTTATTCTCTTCTTGAGCTGAGCACGACTAACTGTATAATAATTATACGTATCAGTAAACTATCACTACAATATCGTCTTTCTAGTTTAATTATTACCCTCAACGAACGAGGGTCCGGGGGTAGCTCCCCTGGCAGCGGGGGTTCTAGGGGCGGCAGCCCCTAGCGGGGTCCAAGGGGCAGAGCCCCTGGCTGGGGTTAAGCTGCCAGGTCACCTTGGAAAAATTTTATTTTCATTAACTGTCTTAACAAATTTTCCATTAGCATTTCGAATCATTAATTAATTTGCTACTTAAAAGTCCAAAGGCTTCTTTGTAATTAAATCATTCTCTTCTAAGTCCGGGGACCATTCTGTAATTCTGTTAAACATCTGGCTCGTTACTTATCCTAGCGAACTGGTAACGAATTGAAACCTTTAACGAACTGGTTAATTAAACGAATTGGACTTATAACGAACTGAACCTTAGCGAATCAGTCCGTATAGCGAACCAGTCCAAGTAGCGAATTGGACCTTCTAATTCGTTATTCCTTTTAACGAACGGTCCATACGAATTGGGTTCTAGTTCGTTAACTTTTCTTAACGAATTGCCTGACGAAATGCTTCTAATTCGTTAACTCTCCGTTAACGAATTACCACTAATTCATTGACTTCCCTTAACGAATTAAGGTTAGTTCAGGGAATGTCAGAACATTCCCTGACATCCTTTACTTCGTATTAACTTTTCCGGCGCCGTCTCCGGAAAGCCGCCGGAAAACCGTGGATTCGCCGGAAAAACGAGTTTAGACTCATTTTTCACCGTTTTTCACCCCGTTCGATCCAGATCTGAGCTAAGGTGATTCCTAAGCTAATCTTAGGTTCGGTTTATACCCGAATCCACCCGGATCTCGTGATTTAAATGGTTTAACGGTGTCGGCTCGTCGTTTCGTGTTTATTTCTAATGGGTTTAAGCTCATACAATCATACTATCATTACCTTGGATCAGGATCGGTTTCCTTGGTGAATTTGGCTTGAGAGAGAGAGACTAGAGAGAGAGCTTAAGTGTGTGTTTTGAGAGGTATATGGAATATGTGTGAATGAATGAAAAATGGGTATTAAGGGTTTATATATTTTTTGGTCATGGGCTTAGCCCATGGTCTTTCCTTCTTCCCTTCATAACCCAAGTCCATAACCCATATCCATTTACCCAACACTAGCCCGACTCGTAATAACTCCTATTTCATTTATTAACCGAAACTAGAAAAACGGGATGTTACAACATTGATATTAAAATTCATTTTATTCGTGACTGTTTCAATCGAAAATTGGTTCATCTTGAGCAAGTCCACACTAACAACAATGTGGCGGACTTATTTACAAAACCGGTCGGAACAACAAAATTTAATGTGCTTGTGGGTTTTCTTAAAATGCTTCATTTCCAGGATTGAGTCTTTTTGGGTATAATTTTGTACATATTTGTTTATCTTTGCACAAATTTAGGGGGAGAAAAATCAAAAAGACAAAAATAGTGTGTACGTGTTGTTTTTATTATTTAAGAAAAATGAAAATGTCAAAAATAGTGTGTGTGCGTTGTCTTTATTATTTAAGAAAAATGAAAATGTCAAAAATAGTGTGTGTGCGTTGTCTTTATTATTTAAGAAAAATGAAAATGTCAAAAATAGTGTGTGTGCGTTGTCTTTATTATTAAAAATAAAAAATTTAAAAATTGCTTCTTGTTAGTGCACAGTTTTGCGTCTAGAGTCTTTGTATTTATTGTTAATGTTTTATTTATTAATTAATGTAATATTTAATGTTTATTATTAACTAGTTCGTTAAGGTTAAGTCTAGTTCTCCAGGGATGTTAGCAAACTAAGACATTATAATGTATTCCCTCCTAATTCGTTAGGGGATGTTAACGAATCAGGGGGTGATTCGCTATGTTAATTTATGTAACGAAGGGGAAGCTGGTTCGCTAGGGGATGTTAGCGAACCAGGTCACCTTCTATATATAGTGAACTACTGTTCACTTTAATGTAAGTTTTTGGAGAAAAGTTTTCAAAAGGAATTTTTGAGTAATTGCTCTCTCTCAAGCTTCACCTTAACATTATTCGTATAATATATTGATAATGTATACACATACATAACATTAAATCAAGGTAAATTATGAGCTAGATCTTTAATAGGGGTAATCGGATATTCACAGATCTGAGATCTGTTTATGGTTATCGATTGTCTATCCGGGATCCAACAAGTGGTATTAGAGCCGTTCGTGCTCTTTACACTTGATTTGGTGTTTTAATTGTTGTTGTTCTTAAGTTTTTCGGTTTTGTTTGGTTTTGAATCAATTTTGATTTGAATTGATTGAATTATGGATAATTTGGATTGAGTTTGTGTTGGTTAAGGTATTGGATAGGTGTGGATTAAAGGAATTGAGGTGTGGATTGGATTTGTGTGTTTTGGATTAGGATTCGGTTTAAGTCCGAAACAGGGGTATGTTTTTGGTCAAATTGATTTGGTTTAAGGTGTTAATCAATTACGAGGTTATGTGTATTGGATTCGGATTTGGTTTACGAGTGTATTGGTAGGTTATTTGTGCATTTTGGTTAAGTAACGAGGTTGTATTACGAATTTGTTATTGTTGAGTTTCTGGGTTTGATCTTCAAAATTTCTGGAAAAATCGTTTGAAGTTTTGAAGATTTGAAGATGAATGTAATTCGTTATCTTCTTCCTGGTGATTCGCTATATGTTTCACGGTGATTCATTATCAACAGTGGTACTTCGCTACCTAGTTCGTTAATCAATTCGTGTGAGTTATTGGTTCGTGTTATCTAGTTCGTTAACTAGATAAACCGATTCGTGTGACACGTGTTCTTCTTGGAATTTGTGTCATAACAGCCTTTGCCACGTGGCATAAGGTGTCAGATTTTGTTACAAACGGTTGTAACAACCTGATTCGCTATAGTGTGATTCGCTAATCAGCTGTAGCTGATTCGTTATATTAATTCGCTAAGCATTTCTTAGTGATTCGTTATTGATTATCATTTGATTCGCTAAACTAATCCTTTGTGCTTCGCTAAACTAAACCTTTGTGATTCGTTTGGTAGATTCGTTAAGTTGACTTGTGATTCGCTAAATCTTCATCTCATTCGTTATCTGTTTCGCCATTTGGTTGATTCATTAACTTTATTTGTAATTCGTTAAGTTGACTCGTTAGGTTGACTTTTGATTCGCTAAAACACTCATCTCATTCGTTAAGGTACTTCGTTGCTGATCAGTCTTAATTTCGTTAAGAGTTGATTCGCTATAACTGTTCACAGTTCGCTATAACTGTTCACAGTTTGCTATAACTGTTCACTGATTCGTTAAGCTATTTCACTATTTGATTCATTAAATACTTAAATCTTCAAAAATGGCCGGTATGTATGCATTAGCATCTCAAAACATGTTGATGCAACAGATGTTGCAACTTGATACCGAGATAGGTTCACATTCTAAATGTCCAAGATTGATGAAGTTCAGTGACTTTGCCAAGTGGGAACCTCGGTTTCGTGCACATTTGGGATCTGTTCATCCTGACTGCTCATATTGTCTTGATGAAGTTTATGTTGCACCAATGATTGGTGATGATACTATTGGGTATACTCCTAAAGCTGTTTCTCAATACTCACAAGAAGAGAAGAAAGCTTTAGAAATCGAGATAAAAGCATATTCTACTTTGACTATGGCATTACCAAAAAATATCTTTCATCTAGTTGGTAGTATCAAGAGATGTGCGTCTTTATTTCAACATCTGCGTATGAGAAGCATGGGAAACACAGCTGAGAGTAAGAAAGTGATGCTCAAGTTTCAGTTTCGAAACTTTAATCTATTGAAGGGAGAAACAGTTGAAGAGATGACTACAAGATTTAGTCATTTAATTGCTGAAATGGACAAGATGAAAATGGAAATTTCTGAAAGAGATAAAATTGACACTATTAAAAGTGTGCTTCCAAGTTCCTACTCAACATTTCTAATGGTTTTGAAAGAGAATGACTATTTTGTGAATGAAGACTTGACGGCCCTTGAATTTCTACAAAAGATTGAAGCTAGAGAATATGATCTTAAGTGTCAAAAATCCTCCAAAGAAAATCAAGATCCAGCTTTCTATGGTGGAAGTATGCCTTTTAGTTCAACGATCTCTCCAATCACTGCTTTTCTTACTCATGCTGCAAGTGAAAAAGAATCAACTATGTTTAATGATCCAAAAGTTTGTTTCTACTCTGCTGGTAATTCGGGTGGTTCTGGAAGTTCAACTAATACCAAACCATTTGCTACACCACCTAGTGTTAATATGAAGGAAGCTGAGCAAAACTTTGCTTTTCAGACGGCTTTTATGTCTTCATATGAAACCTTAGTGAGTAGTAAAATTGCCACAAGTGATTTAACAGATGAGGACTATGATCAGATAGATCCAGATGATCTAGAAATCATGGATTTAAAATGGAACATGTATATGATCGTTCGTAAAGTTAAAAGATTCATGCAGAGAACTGGAAAAGATCTTCCAACTTTAAACAAGAAGTTGGGTTTTGACAAATTAAAAGTAAAGTGTTATAATTGTCAAGAATTTGGGCATTTCGCGAAGGAATGTGACAAACCAAGGAAAGAATATACTGGTCCTCGTGGTCAAAGTCAAAATGCTTCTACACCACGAGGAAGTGATGCTGAAAAGAAACCATCTTCTTCTACAACACAAGCATTGTTAGCAGATGGAACTGATTGGTCACAACGGTTACTATGCAATGATGTTCAAGCAAATCTGGCTATGTCTGGGTTACATAAAGATTGTCAAGATGCTACTGGTAGTGAGATGTCTTCCGATAACGATTCTGGATCTGATTCTGACGACTCTTGCGACAAGCCTTCTGAATCAATGTTTTCTTGCATGGCCAAGATCAATGAGGTTAGTAACTTTATTTCTGCTACTTCATTTGTTAAAGCATCATGTGTTGACTATGAATCTAACAAATCTAAGTTAGAAGCATTGAAAAATCAAAATGATAATCTTATAAGAGAAATTGCTTCTCTTAAGGATACTTATCGACAATCTCTTGAATCTCAAAGGAGATCTCGAGAAAAGATTGAAGCATTGTCGACAAGTAACCACGATCTCAAAGCCGAGTTATCTGTGAAAATGACCATTAATGACCAAAAGTTTCAGGAAATTTTGAAACATCGTTCTAAGATAAATGAGCTTGAGAATGAGGTTCTTGAATTGAAGAACAAATTGGGGAAATTTAGGAATTCATCTTTTCTGTTGAATGAAAGTATTGAAGTATCTGGAAAACAAAAAGATTCTAAGAAAGGTATTGGTTTTGTTGAAATTCCACCACCTTTTCATAATAATTATAAAATTAACCCTTTTGCAAAAAAAGAAGAGGATTTAATTCAAAAAGAATCTGTGATTTCTGAAAACCCTAAATTGGTTAAACGTGAAATTGTCAAACCCCAAGTTGCTCCTCAAAAACCTCATGTGGAAAGTAAAAAGGTCTTTGCTGAAAATGTTGATAAGGTGATTATTGAAGATGTGTTTGAACCTGAGATAATACACAAGAATAAGAACATTCCTTGTTCTAATCATATTCTTTGCGAACCTCAAGAGTTTGAGGAAGCTGTGTATGGTTCATCTAAATTTCAAGTGAACAAGGAAGAAACTGTGAAAACCAAACCAGTGAGGACAAAGAAGTCAGTTAAACCAAAGATTTCTGACGAGGTCTTAATGCGTTTCATTAATCCTTCGAGTTCTAAGTCTTCATCGGCTAGAGTTTTTAAGTTAAAGGGAATGGATACGATGTTCACTGAAAAAGATATTCCAATAAGTATTATCAAACCTGAACTTATTGAGAGTGTTTTTATCAATGAAACTTCAAAAAATCAAGAACTTGAACGTGTGTATGCTCAAACAAAAACATCAGTTCAATCTGACCCATTGACTAAGGCAAAACAATTTTTAAAACAAGCTAAGAAAGATAACTTTGTGAAGTCAACAGGAACAGATACACTTAAAAGCTTTTTGAACTGTTCTAATTTAGATTTTTATTTAAAGAAGAAATCCGAATTATCTGATGAGTTTGCTAAGAGCATGACTAAAAATGTGAGTCATCATCAACCGTCTGCATCATTTATTCCAATTACTTCTCAACATCATCATGTAGACATGCGAACTTGTTTCTTATGCGGTCAACAATGTCATGTTGTGAGGAATTGTAGTCAGCAGAACTATCAGAATCTTCATCCTTTTATCAAGGACAAATCTAAACCAATTCCATTGGTCAAGGAGATCCTGAAACGACCTGTGTCGTATGCTGATGATACCCATATTTTGTTTTCTAATGTGAATCCTCGGAAGGTTCTTCATGTCAATGAGACACACAGTCAAGTGAAACCAAAATTTATTCTAACTGAACCCATATGTCAAAACAAGAATTCAAACATTGTTCAGGCAGCTTATTTAACAAGAATTCAAACATTGTTCAGGCAGCTTATTTAAGACGAAAGTCTAGGAAGCCGGTAACTTATTCACAAGTGGCTTAACAACAATTGAAATCTGTTCAAGTTAATGATCAAAAAGAAAAACAAAAGGAGCCCAAGACTGAGGCCTGGGCTGCCTTTTTGAACTAATCACTTTTGTTTGTGTGTAGGGTTCATCCAAGACCATTTCTGGTGAAAACTGGATCATGGATAGTGGATGTTCTCGTCATATCACTGGGAATCTTGACCTATTAACCAACGTAAGAAATATTCAAGGGGGTTATGTAGCGTTTGTAGGGAATTCTGGGGGCATTATTACATAAGAGGGTGAAGTTTCAAATGGTCACATTACGTTTGAGAAAGTGAATTATTGCGACAAAGTTGATCATAATTTATTGAGTGTATCGCAGATTTGTGATAAAAAATACACTACGATATTTACTGACAAAGAATGTCTTATCTTGAAACCGGGTTATGTTATCCCCGAGGACATGGTTGTCATGCGATCGCCATGATCAAATGATATTTATGTCTTAAATATGAGTTCTAAGGTATCCACATCGATCGAAACATGTTTTGTCTCGAAAGCAACCGAGAAAGATTCGATTCTATGGCATCGTAGAATGGGTCATATACATGTCAGAAAGATGAATTATTTAATAGCAAATGACTTAGTTGAGGGTGTCTCGTTATAGAATTTTAAGTTATCTGATCACTGCGTTGCATGCAAAAAGGGTAAGCAGAAGAAGAAGACACATCCCTCTAAGTTATTGAATTCCATTGATACTCCTCTGGAACGACTTCATATGGATTTGTTTGGTCCAGTAAATCGTGCGAGTATTTCTGGAGACTGGTATAGTCTTGTAGTGACTGATGATTATTCAAGATACTCTTGGGTGTTATTTATGAGTTTAAAGGATCAAACACCGGTTTTGGTACAAAATCTTATTACTAAGATTGAATCACTATATAAACAAAAAGTGAGGAGAATCCGAAGTGATAATGGTAATGAATTCAAAAACACTATATTGGATTTCTTTTGTATTCAAAAGGGAATTCACAAAGAATATAGTGCACCTTATGTACCTCAACAAAACGGTGTTGCTGAACGGAAATATAGGACTCTGATTGAAGCTGCACGCACAATGCTCACTGATTCAAAGCTTCCTATCCAATTCTGGAATGAGGCAGTGAATACAGCTTGTTATACGCTTAATCGAGTTCTAACTGTGAAACGACTCAAGAAAACAAGCTACGAGATCTTAAATAATAGAAAACCTAATTTAAAGTACCTGGAACCATTTGGGTGTCCGTGTACAATGTTGAAGAAGGATTCGGGTAAATTTGAAGACAAAGCTATCGAAGGGTATTTCTTGGGATATGCATCTCCAAAGAAAAGGGTTTTTAATTTCACATTTGGTTGTGTTGAAGAATGGTACCATGTGGACTGTCAAAAGTACACAACTCCTTCTCAAGGGAAAGGTCCAGACTGGATGTTTGACTACGATAGTTTATTTAATTCATTCACTCCTTCGACTGAACACATCGATGAAGATCTGGTTCGAGCATACTTTGAAGATCATTTGACCATTCCAAGATCTTCAAGTTCTAATGAAGTTGAAGTTCAACCAGATGCTCCAACTGAAGAACCTCAAGTTTTTTCTCCAGTTGCTATTGATACTGTTACTACTTCTTCTGATGATGATCAAGCTGAAGTTCAAGTTATTGATCTTGACAGTGATAATGTTTAATCTCCCGAGTTGGGTGAACATTACACTAACTTATATGATAATGTTGTTGTTCCTGAGAATCCCACTCTTCGGATTCATGGATATCATCCACAGGAAAATATCATTGGAGAACTTGATGTGGGCGTTCGTACACGTCATCAAGTTGCTTCGTCAAGTGATAATAACATATTGTGTGCTTATACTAATTTACATTCTTCGGGAATTGTGAATCTTGCTAAATTCTATTGCTTTCTATATCAAGTTGAGCCAATAACAGCTCGTAAGGCACTTGAAGATCCTTCTTGGGTAGAAGCTATGCAAGAAGATTTACAGCAATTTGCACGTTTGGCTGTTTGGGATTTAATAGACAAACCTGCTAGAGTCAATAAAGCCATCCGACTAAGTGGGTATTTAAGTGTAAGAAGGACGATCGAGGGGTGATTGTCAGAAAAAAAGCACATCTAGTGGCGCAAGGTTTTCATCAGCAAGAGGGTATTTATTACACGGAGGTATATGCTCCAGTTGCAAGATTAGAGTCGATTCGAATCTTCCTGGCTTATGCAGCTTATAAGAATATCAAGTTCTATCAAATGGATGTTAAAAGTGCTTTTCTCAATGGTGAATTACACGAGGAAGTGTTTATCCAACAACCACCTGGTTTTGAAGATCCTGATTATCCAGACCGTGTTTACCGATTAAACAAGGCTCTGTATGGTCTTCATCAAGCCCCGAGAGCTTGGTATGGCACGCTCGCCGACCATCTGACTAATAATGGCTTCAAAAAAGGAACTGTTGACTGCACTTTATTTCATAAAACTGTTGGTGACGATCTTCTTCTAGTCCAGATTTATGTTGACGATATTATTTTTGGGTCTACAAACGACACATTGTGTAAGGAGTTCGAGAAGTCCATGCAAACAAAGTTTGAGATGAGCTCGATGGGAGAGATGAATTTCTTTTTAGGGTTGCAGGTTCACCAGTCTGCTCATGGAATTTTTATTCACCAGACTAAGTATGTGAATGACGTCTTGAGCCGATTCAAGATTTCTGCCAGAAAAATCCCTTCTACTCCTCTTCCAGTAGGGCACAATTTATCACCGGATGAATTGGAGGATTCCGTTGATCCAACCCTCTATCGTGCCATGATATGTTCTTTAATGTATTTAACGGCTTCTCGCCCTGATATTATGTTTGCTGTTTGTCTTTGTGCTAGGTATCAAGCAAGTCCACGAGTGACTCACCTAGCTGCAGTCAAGAGAATTCTTCAGTATTTGAGGGGAAATCCAGACATCGGGTTGTGGTACCCCAAGGATGATACTTTCGATTTTACTGCCTACTCAGACTCAGATTATGGAGTATGCAAGATCAATTTCAAATCAACAACTGCAGGATGTTAATTTTTAGGAAACCGGCTTGTTTCCTGGCAATGTAAGAAGCAGACAACGGTCTCCACTTCAACCGCCGAAGCTGAGTATGTTGCAGCCTCGAGTTGCTGTTCCTAGGTTTTTTGGATACGACAACATCTTCACGACTACGGTTTGAAGTTTCTTACTACTCCTATTTTGATTGATAATTCTGCTGCTATTAGTATCACCAAGAATCCCGTACAACATTCTAAAACGAAACATATCGAAATTCGATATCATTTTATACGGGATTGCTGTGAAAAGAAATTAATCGATCTTGAGAAAATACATACTGATTTTCAGAAAGCCGATCTGTTTACTAAAGCTTTTGACAAAACGCGTTTTAAATTTTTACTTGATTTAAACGGATTGAAGACCCTCGCTGATATCCTTAAACAAGGATGGCTATCTTTATTTTCTGTTATATTTTTCTTTTAAAATTTATTTTGGTTTTAGGGGGTGAAAATCTAGAAAATACAAAAAGAGTGTGTTTTTCATTTGTATAGAAAATTTCAAAATTCAAAAATATTGTGATTTCTATTCTTTAATGTTTTTCTTTTTAAATATTTAGAAAAACCAAAAACATTTTAAAATTTTGAAAAACCAAAAAGAATGTGATTTATGTTTTGTATAGAAAAATCCGAAAATCCAAAAAGATTGTGAAGTTTAGTTTGTTTATAAGAAAATTGAAAAAGACAAAAATATTGTGTTTTTAAAGTTTGTATAGAGAAAAACCAAAAAGATTTTTGCAGGCGTTTTTAGATTATTTTCTCGCTGAAAATTATGACGGTTATTTAAGTTTGTGGATCATGCTTGCATGTTTTGGTCCTATTATTCACTTGTGAATTGATGGTTAGCCATTTATTTATAAACTTAAGTTAACTGGGGCGATTAAATTTATCTTTTCTTTATTTTACGCTCCTCAAAATTTTGAGTTTTTGAAGCAAAAAGAGAACATGATAGTACATTGATTATCTTGACTTCAAATCCAGCAAAAAGTAAGCTTAAAAGACTGTGTGCTTAATTGCATTGGTGCATTGGTAGGTCTTAAAACAACCCAGTAGAGTAAAGTATGTGATATAAACATAAAGAAACGCCAAATTGAAAGGGGTGTTAGTCTCTAGAAAAAGTCTCGGTGAGGATGGCAGAAATGTAATAACCAGTCATACTCAAGCCTTATATTTGTTGATCACCCAAAAATAAAATAAAGCAAATAACAAGCGTTAAGATTCTGGACACTGTGAGTCTTTATGTGGCTTAACCATCTGGGTATTCATAAGCATGAATATTTCACTCGCCTTCTAGAGCAAACTCAAAGTCATTAAACTTGATCACCGCTGTACTTCGTACAATTTAAATTACCGACTTGATCAAAATCCGCTGTTAGTCATACAATTGTTCCTCCCTTGCGTGCGTCTTAATACCATTAAGAAACAGACCCAGGGAATACAATGTATGTAAGCTGACAGATGGACTCGTGCATACTCACTCACAGTAAAGGAAACTTGATGCATTGCTCAAAATTTCGAAATTGGTATCAAAATTTTGATGAACAATATAATGGTTTAACTCAAGTTGGGGTGATTTGACAAAAATCAAATTAAGCTTGAACCGAGATTAGAGGCAGATAGTTTCTGATATTCTGTGCTTTAATTGAACTATTTAATCATATCACAAAAATACTTGAATGTGTGTTATTAGATTTATGTGGACAACAATACCAATAACCGACTTATCGCCAATCATAATATCGCTGAAATATAAAACTATGATGGAAGGGCAATTTAGTCAATATGATTCTCTGCTCAAACTCAACAAAAATACAAAAATATATACTGCTTTAGATAAAATCATTGAAAAACACAAAAAGATTGTCTATTTTTAACGGACCAGATATTCTTTTGTAAATACATTCTTTGAATTTTTTACAAAATACCAAAAATATTTTCGTCTTCTTTGTACAAAATACTTAAATAATTTTAAGTTATGTTTCGGAAATCTGAAACATGTTTAACGTATTTGGTTGTCGGGATAAAAGGGTCTCTCGATAACCTAATTTATTTATTCATTTATTCATTAATTTATTCATTTAATTATTTAATTTAAAATTAAATAAAAGATTTTATTTCGCTAAAATCCAATTCGTTATTTATGGATAACGAACTAGGTGATTCTTTAGCGAACTAGCTTCTGGTTCGCTAACCTAATTCGCTTCCGCACTCTGTAACGAATCATCCCTTCGTTATGCATATTTAACGAATCACGTCACGAATCAAGTCTTGATTCGCTACTTTAATTTAACGAATCAAGTAGCGATTCGCCAACATAAGGTAACGGATTGAGTTAGCGAATGGGCTAATTCGTTAACTTTAATTTAAACGAATCATCTGATTCGTACAAGCTGTACATTGGGTTGCGTGCTATGTTATATAAGACAAGAAAACGAACAGTCTTCCACTGTTCGCCTTCTTCCTTCATCTTTAAGAAACCCTGTTCAAATTTTCTCTGAAATCTCGACTTTCTTGTTTGGATATTTCAAAGATATATTTGAGTATCTAAGGTATAGCCGATCATGGTGATATAATTTTCGTCAAAAATGGCTACGAGTTGATAGTTAAATTATGAACTTTTAAGAGTTTAAGGGTTTCCGAAGTTTTGAAACCCATTTGTGCATAATTTATGTTAATAACTGTATGATTTTGATGTCATTGTGATCGGAATCATATTCCGATACCCTTGGTGGGCTTCAATCATGATTTGATTGTTGTTTGCCGTGTTAATTATAGTTTTGTGTTATTGGTGTTTACAGTAGGTTCGTCTAACCTATGTACTTAGAGATTTTGAGTCTTAATCTCATTCATCTTCGATTACGGACGTAATTCCGAGTACAACGACCTCATTATTGCGATGATTCGACGATAGTTATAGCCTAATCGTCCCCGGGTTCATATTGTTGACTATCTATGTTCATCCTAATTTTGACCTTGACTTTGTGAAGTCAAAGAACAAGTCTTAATTATGACCATTCGTTAGTCTTAGCGAATTGGAACTGTTTCGTGTCCAATTCGTTAAGATTTTACACGAACTAGCTAAGCGAGTAAAATGTTACACGAATCAGATTTAGATTCGCTTAAAATATAACGAACTAGCGTGTAGTTCGTTAAAATTAAATAGTAATTCGCTATGTTTAGTTCGTTAAAATATTTACTTGATAGCGAATCGCCTGATTCGTTATCTTATTATAACGAATCAGTGTGATTCTCAACGAATGACAATTTTTTTAATTAAATTAATTAATTTTTTTAATTAATTTCAATATTCATTTAATTTAATTAAAGGATTTAAATCGTCTAATACGTAAATAGTTTAATTACACATATCTTTTGATTATATATTCTGCTATCTATTCTCTTATTCGGTTTTATTTATACAGTAAAACATGGCTGATCAAGAACAACAAGATCAACCACCACAAAAACAACCTCCACAAGGACAACCACAACAACAAGATCAACAAGCTGAAGTGATCTTATTGCCGTTCGATAAGAAGCACAACATTTGTGCTTATGTTGATCAAGATGTGACTGATTTGGAAACGTTTGGAGCTATGTTAACTTTCTTACGACGTTCAAAGATACACTATGCAATCGCTGCTAAACCTAAAGTGTATCTTAGTATAATCAGGCAATCTTGGAACACGGCGGAATATGTTGAGACAGATAAATGGGTTCGAGCTACAATTAATCAGATTCCAATTACGATTGATGTTGAGGTCATTCGTCGGGTACTTCAATTTGACGATAATGATGATAACCCGAGTGAATTTGACAGGACATTGGTTAGAGGTTTATTCACACGCTTGAATTATGGAGGTGATATTCGTAAATCTATGTTGAACAAGAATGGGTTGTGTCCACCATACAAGTATCTGTTGCATGTTCTACTTCATTGTATGAGTGGACGTCGTGGTGGTTTTGATGAGTGTAGACTAAGTTTGCAGTCGGCGTTTGTTGCTCTAATCCTGAACAAGCCCTTCAACTACTCAGAACTCATCTTCGATCATCTGAAAGAGCAGGTTCAGCAAACTCTACAGTCAAAGAAGTTCTTGATGTACCCTCGCTTTTTACAGCTAATTATTCAGGATTTGATTCCGAATTTGGTGATTGATCGATCGTTGGTGAACGATGTTCTTGATATGGAACATATGAAAGCTGAAACGGTGCATCGTATGTTAATCTATAGAAAAGAAAAGCCACAGGATAAACGGATGATTGGTCATATAATCAATCCGGATTACGTATGTCCTCCTAATGAGCGCTGGATCCACGATGATTCGGATTCCGAGCGTGAAGGGGGAGAAGGTGGGAACAATGATGGTGGCGATGATGATGGTGATAATGATGGGAATGATGGTGATGGTGGAGCTGGTGAACGAGCTCTTAAAGAACAACTGGATGCAGTCAATGCTGCTCTAGCTGCCACCATGAAAGCTCAGCTGGAAAGAAAAAGAAAGGGTAAAGCTGTAGCTACTGGTGAACCATCAAAGAAGCCCCGTGTGTCTGCTAGGGTTGGGGTAATTATTGGAACCCCACCACCACGTCAATCAACTCCTCAAAGCTCGGCGGTGCCGCTAACTACTAGCACTCTGATGCTTACCTTGACGACAACGTTGGTGTCACATGAGAGGCTCGGTCTTATTCCTCAAATGGTGTTAACCGAGATACCGAGGCCTCCTGCTGTATTGTCTACAGTATCTTCTACCACATCAATGAGACCTCATCCTCCGCCAACAACTACTCTTCCTCCACCTCCGCCTAGTGATGTCTCATTCATGAGAATTACTCGGCCTCAAGGACCTGTTCAACCTATTCATCCATCCGTATACAACTTTCCACCAGGTCGTCAAACTGAAATGCTGCTAAATCTGCTACATCTATATGAAAATCAAATGGCAGTTGACCGTCAAACTCAATAACGACTCATGGAGAATCAACGACGAATGATGAGTTATATTTCTTTCTGTCAGAAGGAGACTAAGTCGTTGCGTACGATTGTTGAGTCTCAGGGGGTGAAATTAAAGGAACAAGAAGAGTTGATTTTACAATTAACTTGTAAAGAAGATGTCCTCAAGAAACTTAAGAATGACAATGATGATCCTGACGAATCTGATGCAGGAGGTGAGCCTAAACAATCGCATGGTTCATCCTCTGGTGCTGGTGTTAGTGGCGGTGATGATTCGAGCAAGCAGATAATTACCTATCAAGATCCAACAGCTGCCAAGCCAATTGAAATGATTGCAGCTAACACAGTGATATTTGTTGATGGATCAGGGGTGGTTCGTAGTGTGGTAAACATAGATGAGATAGAGTCTGGTGAGTTTGTGATTAGATCCTTGACACGGGAGCAGATTTCAATTCTGCTTGTGCTGAATGACGATCAGTTGACTGCTTTAGAGACTGAGCCCGAAGTCGAAGTGATAACTGAGGAGGAATTGGAAGTTTATCCGTTGTTTATGAATACGGATTTTGTTTATGAGGATGAAGAGATTGAGATGGAGGATGTGACAGCTGAAGAGTACCCGGACTTGTTTCAACACGCAAACGTTGATCAAGGTGCTCCGGTATTTCATGAAGAAGTAATTAAAGAGACTGAGGATGAATTGGAAAAGGTTGTGCAGCGAACAGTTCCTTCACTCAAAGAAGTGACTGATGAGGACGTAGAAAGATGGTTCAAACGTCATAAAGTGGGTAAAATTATCAGTGCTTATCGTTATGTAGATCAAGAAAGAAAAGATACTACTGCTGCTTGGATTGAGGATAATCAGGTGGCTACCTTCAAGACTGTTTCAAAGGTACATGGTTATATTGTTTCATGGGCTTATGACTCTGACCTTAAAGTATGTATAGTCAAGTGGGAAAAGGGTGTCCAGTATTACGAGAGGATAATGGATGTTTTAACTCTACTGCGTTGGGATGTACGTACCCTCGCGAGACGTCCATTTATCAATCGTGGAGGTCACCGAACGGCTGAGTGGTTTCATCAACACTTACTGTTCGAGGTCAATCATGGCTTCAAATTCTTCAAGCCCCAGGTCCCAAGACGTAAGCGCGTTGATGAGATTGATCCAAGGACAGGCTGGAAGAAATTTGTCTTGAAAGTGAAGCCGCCAAAGACGATGAAAAAGGTTCCTGTGAAGACAATGCCTTAAGATATTTATCTGTCTTTCAACCATTGGTACTATGACAATCGTACTGGCGAGGCCGTTATTGTTCGTGGTCGAGGACTTCAGACCGAGCTCATCAAGATAATCGACCCGATGTGGTTGGTTAATTTATCAGAGACAGACAACGACGTGCTACACAGGAAGCAGATTTTGTTTGAACGACAAGAAGATTACGACCTGGCTATGCAATTCCAACGAGTCGTTAGTGTCTGTCATGAACATGGAATTCATAGTTGCAGAGACTGGCAGTCCAATCGCTTCAAATAAGTTAAACACAAAGAGCTCAAGACGAGAGGGTGTCTGTTAGTGCACGGTTTTGCGTCTAGAGTCTTTATATGTATCGTTAATGTTTTATTTATTAATTAATGTAATATTTAATGTTTATTATTAACTAGTTCGTTAAGGTTAAGTCTAGTTCGCTAGGGATGTTAGCGAACTAAGACATTATAATGTATTCCCTCCTGATTCGTTAGGGGATGTTAACGAAACAGGGGGTGATTCGCTATGTTAATTTATGTAACGAAGGGGAAGCTGGTTCGCTAGGGGATGTTAGCGAACCAGGTCACCTTCTATATATAGTGAACTACTGTTCACTTTAATGTAAGTTTTTGGAGAAAAGTTTTCAAAAGGAATTTTTGAGTAATTGCTCTCTCTCTCTCAAGCTTCACCTTAACATTATTCGTATAATATATTGATAATATATACACATACATAACATTAAATCAAGGTAAATTATGAGCTAGATCTTTAATAGTGGTAATCTGATATTCACATATCTGAGATCTGTTTATGGTTATCGATTGTCTATCCGGGATCCAACACTTCTCAAGATTCATTCTCGCTTAAAATTATGTCGGTTGCTCAAGTTTGAAGGACATATAATCGTATATGGTTGGTCCGGTGTTCTACTTATAGTTTCACAGGATAGCCATATACCCAATGACTGAAAGCACCCGGGGCGATTATGATGTGTTTTGTGTTTTGTGTTCTTTCACTTAAAACTATGTCGGTAACTCCGAGCTGGAAGGACATGTATCTTCATACATGTTTGGTCCGGTTAACCACTTGTGGTCATATAGGATAGCCATTTATCTAAAAGCTTAACAGTGACCGGGGTGACTGAATTCTTAACACGTGTGTTATATGTAACTTCCTGGGAAGTGATATTATTATTCAGTTAACAAGTTTTTAGAAACTTCAAAATATTTTCAAATGAAAATTGATCCATCCTTTGGAAAGTGATAGATAAATTGTTTTTGTGTGCCTAACGGGTGAAGTTATTAAGCTTAAAAGGCTTTAGAACAGTCATTGATTTGTATGGTAGCTTTCCATTATGCGTAAAAGTTGAAGTGATGTAAACTAAATATGCTAAAATTACTGTGGAGAGTCATTTTGAAGAAATGTGCATGTCTCCATATACATCTCTCCGAACGATAGGCAGAAAAGCAATTACCGAGTCATACACGAGCCCGTTAGTGTTTTGATCACCAAAAAAATTATGTTTCTATGTTTTTGCTGAAGTAAAAAAAAGGGAGAGAAAAATATATAAAGAAATAAAAAAAGGATTACTGTGAAGCAAAAATAAAAAAAATCTTCGTATTTCAAAAGCTTTAAGAGTCAAACTAGAACTACAGAGATGGGGGCATAAAAGTAAGTCCTGTCATGTCTCGAATGAAAGGCCTGTAAGTCTGGATGGCTTGTAAGTCCAACATTCAACCTTAAAGCTTAAATTATTGTTTGTTTATCTATAAAATATTTTGATCAAGCACTAGGGGGTTGGAGTCAAATTGGGGTGATCTGGGGAAAGCCAAATACGTTTTGAGAAGAGATAGGAGGCATCACAGGTCCATGAGTGATGTCCATCTAAGCTTTATGCTGAACTGAACCTAATTCATATCACTGATGCAATGAAAATCATGTTAAGTTCGTTATACATGCAATCAACCTGTTTCTTTATGTCATAATAACACTGAACATTAATCTTTGTGAAAGCACCTTAAACAATATGATTCCATGTTCGGATCTTTTAATAAAGTCGGCAGTTTTTTTTTTAAAATTGAAATTTGATCCCAAATTTTTGCTAAATTACAAGTAGACCGAGTGATTAAATTTGTTTTATTTTTTGTTTTTGGTCTTATTTTATTTTATTTTATTTCATTTGTTTTATTTTTACTTCTTGATTACTCTTGTTGAAACAAATGTGTTGAGAAATCATTTTAAAATTTGTCTTTAGCTAATGAAATATGATATCGGTTATTATGTTATAGTTGGTTTAGCTGGTATGATCTCATTTCAAGTCTTTTCAAGAAAATAAAAAAATAGAAAAAAAAATTAAAAAAATATATCTGTCTTATTTAGTTTTATTTAATTGTTTTCAAAATATTGTGGTTGATCTTTCTATCAAAGTTGATAGTTCTTTCAAGACTGATTTCTTCCAACGGAAGCATATGAAGTATCAGAGATTGAAATTGGATGATGCTGTCAATATGGGGGAGATGGTAGAGTATTAGATGCAGATGCTGAAGTTGTTGATCCTGTTCAAGTAAATATTCTGAAGGTTTTGAAAGCCTCAGTCTAGGGGGGAGATTGCTGGGCCATAATTTGGTTAGACTAACGCATATCAAAAGGCCATGACGTGATCAAGACTAAAGTGACATAAACGAAGATGAGTTGAAGAATTGCATTATGGTTATGATGATGTAGTACTGAAATCCCTATGGATTTCGGTTGAGCTTGGCTATGTATGTAAACCGAGATCAAATAGAGATCTCGGTGGGCTTTTGGTCCGTTTGGGCTTAGGTGTTTGGTTCCCTATATATAGTGCATGTATTGTATAGGGTTAGGTTGTTCGTTCATTTGTGTTTTGGCCGTCTACGAGTTACTAGACGTGCGAGTATTGTAAGTACTTAAGCACCTGACGTATAATACATACGTGTGTTTTGAAGCAATCTCCGTGTTACGTGTTTGTGTTTCCGTGTGTTCTTGAGTCACCAAGTATTGGATTTCCGCACCAATACTTGTCTATTGATATCATGATTGTAGTGATCCAGATTCGGGACTTACAAACTTTGTTAGTCTATCAACAATAACCCATCTTGCATCGTGTTGGCGTGTAGTCTTGGAAAGCTTTGTAATATAGTTCATGGTTATCATTACCTATTTTTTCATGGGAAGTTTGGGTTGTTTAAAGTAATCCAAAGGTTTCTTGTGCATGGTTTCAACTTGTAAATGAATTAGGCATTTCGTTACGTATGAAGTGATATTTTGTTTATACTCTTTTACACTAATTCGATCAAAGGTTTGTGGTATGTTTTGTCACTTTCAAAGTGCATGCTATACTTATGAGCTTTGTTCATTATCGTCTCACGTAACTTTCCAACTATCGGTATTCAATTTCGGTTTCCGAGTGTAAGAATATCATCATCTCCCTTTAATTTAACACATTGATTGTGCCATAATATTTCTCTATGGAGATTTAATTTTGGTTGATTACTTACTCTTGGGGTTTCTTGGTTTTTCTTTGTTTATGTCTACTTAGGATTTCAAATTTCTAAGCTCCAATGTTCTAGTTCTTCAGGTCTTCTCATTCTTCTATTTATGGGTGATAAAAACGTTCAGACTTGATGGCTTTTTCTTTAGCATTATGTGAATCTACTATCTTAAGTAGATATTCTAATGCTATACCATCTTGTTTTACATTTACTCTTTAGGTAATTATGCAATCCTCTTTGTACATATATTTCCGTAATTTGATATGATTAGATAGTCTTCTTTTTATAGTTATCTTGTTTGAATTTTTACTAATGCTTCCTAGTGTCATATATCTCTTTTGTTCGTTCTATATCTTTGGATGATATAGTAAGTTTATATTTTAGAATGTCGTAAGTAAATTGTAAATCGCTAAACAAAGTGGCCAATTGTGTTTAATTATTTACCTTACCTTCAGTATTCTAAATATTTGCTAATGTTAACTAGATATTTCTCGGATTCAGTCTATCGAATCTCTTTTTTCAGAATTCTTCATCTATTCTTCATGCTTTTGATAATTTCTTTCCATCCATCATCCTTTCGATTCTTTCTTAGTTTCTATCTTCCTTAAAATAAATAATAGCATTTTTGTGTAAAGACACGATCTATATGCTAATATTTTCTTTATATATTAGGGGCTTAAATACCCATTCATCATTATAAAACCTCTCGTTTAAAGAACGAGTTTGTAAATGGGTTACAAGAGTTAACATTCCTTTGACCTACTCTTGTCTTTTCTTGATTTCTTCATGCATTTGTCGTGAGTGTTTCAATGTTCTTCTCTTTATCTTTGCTCTTACTTGCTTTATTTTCCGTACATTCGTTCTTGTAATGTCCTTTTTCTCCACATGTGAAACACGTAGCCCCTTTCCTTCTACAGTCATTCTCTAATGCCCTTTTTCTATTACAGAAGGTACACATGACTATGTTGATTAGCTTCTTACATTTTCCTAGATGCCTTTTCCACAGT